>NC_056526.1:7143109-7191832 GCF_019175285.1 Sceloporus undulatus | reverse complement strand
TGGAAAAACAACCCACTCTCTGGGATGAATTTTGAGGAAGATTACTCCTAGGGCCAAGTGCCACAGGGCTGTAATTATGTTTCCCTTTCTACCCACCAGCCTGTTTGGCCCAGGGGATGCGAATGAGCGTTCAAAATCCCCTTTAATTTAAAAAATCAGAGATAAATCAGTTTTGGACCACTCTCCTCACAATGACATCCCTATCACTTTTATCTAAAGCTGCAGACTGGGAGATTACAGGAACAGAACTCCCATGGGCCTAGCAGGGAGCAAGGGAGGGGGGGACCCATATATACATAAAGGTCCATTTCCAAAAAAAAGGTACACAAGAGAGGGTGGGCTCTGCTTTACCCTACATGGACTTTCTTTTTCTCTTCTCTAGCTGCCACATTCACCACCCAGCCCAGTAAGCTTAAAGTTTTAAAATTATCCCAATGATAATAATCTCTCGTAACAACTTAAATGTATGTGTCTGGATATCTACCTGTGTGTTCCATGTTGGATGCGCGCATGGGCGCAACTCCCAAAAGCCTCCACGTGTGTCAGGTAGATGTAACCAGCCACAATTGTTAAAATCTTTGTCCTCATCATCATACCACACCACCACCACATTCTGTCACCGCATCCTTTCTTCATAATCTTTCCCCTCTCTTTTTGTGTTTGTGCCAATCTCTAACTGCCCATTCACATTTTTTTTACAAACAGGGGGACCCTATTTCTTGGATCATCATTGTATCTGACAATTCCTTCACTGCTTCTTATTTCTTGGAAAAAATCCAAATAATTGTTTGTCCCAAAGTTCCAGACAATTTACACCTGGCAGACTATTGAAACCCCAAATGATAATTCTAATGTATGGAGTGAGTAGGAAACCTTGCAGCTGAGATTACGGCTATGGTTCCATTACTACAGTGGAAAACAACTGTTGACTCTCCAGCTTTGCTGGACTTCATGATTTCCTCACCACTGGCCCACCTGAGTATGTTTTCACACTTTGCATTTTTGGTCACGTCGTAAAATAGCACATATACTGTTTGCCCCTCCACATTTGAGGCTTTGACTTTTGAGATTTGAAATATTTGCGTTTGATATCCAGCAGACCCCTTGGGGTTTGTTCCCGCTCCCCTGTGGCTACAAATCTGTGGATGCCTCAAAGTCCATTTAAAATCATACATTTAAGAAACTGGTGTTCCTTATAAAACTGGAGAACAATGTTGCTATTTGAAACAAAACAATTTAATTTTTGAACATTTTCAAACCGTGGATGTTTGAATCCATTTATAAAAAAATCCATGTATAAGAAGGGCCACTGTAGTTTTCTCTAGGAAGTCCTCCCAGCTGAACTCTGCCAGAAGTTGACCATAGCGTTTTCCTAGAGAACTTACAAATTTTCCCTAGAGACATATTCTCTAGGCATTTGTTAGCGTCCTCAAGCACAAGTCTATGATCAACCTCTGGCAGATTTTGACCACAGAGTTGCACTGGAGGATTCTGGAGATATCTCGAGAGATGTTCTCCTCAGGTAAAAAGAAAACCAGTGTTCTTTTATTTTCCTGTTCTTTCATTATTCATGGTGGTTCTTCACCCTTAACCCCATTGAATTGGAGGGCATACTGTATTTCTCTCACATTGTCATGTTTTTTTTGCAACACTTTTGTGTGTGTGTGTTTTTTTCCTGCATTGGATCTTGGCTGTTTTGGTAAACCATCCTGGAGGTTTTGCCAGAAAGGTGCTATGTAAGCTCCCAAAAACAATTTTAAGATTCATACCACCCTGGAAGCAGTCATTTTTAATGATCATCCCTGAATTACAGATGGAGGCTGAGGTTGACAATGACTGGCTCCAGCATCTGAGGAAGCAGACCTTGTCTCATGAAAGCTTATGTTACAACTTCATGCACACTGTTAGCCCCAAACGGTTGCTACAAAAATCCCTTGGCGTACTGATATTCCAGACTAAACACAACTATGTCTCTGATTCTGGCTTCTTTACTTCGCCTTTTAGGGTGGACTGAGATGAGTTTAAAGTCCTTGTAACGGCTCTTGGCCACCACACTGTACTACTGGAT
Organism: Sceloporus undulatus; assembly: GCF_019175285.1. Classification (NCBI taxonomy): domain Eukaryota; kingdom Metazoa; phylum Chordata; class Lepidosauria; order Squamata; family Phrynosomatidae; genus Sceloporus; species Sceloporus undulatus. The sequence continues at coordinate 7,189,764 of NC_056526.1, read as the reverse complement.
ATATATTAAAATTTCCCACAGATGCAAGAAAGTAATCCATTAACAGGAAGAGAACTGCATAGATCAGATGACCATCTTCTAGACTTCCCACTTACACATGTGCACGCTGTAAGACTCAGCCTGATGTAAGTGGTTGATTGCTGGACTAGGCTCCTCAAGAGCCCGGGTCCAACTCCTATTTCATTTTGGTGGACCCTGGACAGTAATACTCCCTCACCCCAGGGGACTGCTATGCTAGGGTTGCTGCAATTCTGAAATGAAGTGAATAAATAACGAAATAACACAGCTGTAGCATCCCAGCCCTTTTTTCACTTAAAGAGATGAAATAAGTGAGCCCTTGTTCCACTGGGGTTGGGTCCAGGACCCCTCGTGGATACCAAATTGTGGACGTTAAAACCAAGCTAGTTTAAATGATGTCCCTTATAATAAAATGCAAAATCAAGTTTTTGGGGGGACTGGTTGTATTTTAAAATATTTTCAATCTGTGGATGCTTTGACCCATGGATAAAAAATCAATCAATATGGCGTGACGATGTAGTTTTGTTGAACAAGTAAAAAAAATCAACCCCAAACCCACAGTAAAATAGATCCTTAGGGGAGGGGGCACCTTTTTGGGCTACATCTCCCAGGATTCTCTATCCAAAATAGCTATTTGTTATGCTAGCTGGGGAATTATGGGGAGCTGATTCTTATCCCTCCAAAGTAACATGCCAAGCTCTGCGAGCATGGCCCTTTCTCTCTCCTGGCACTTTCTGTTCCTGGGATGGTGGGGAGGGAGGTTGATTCCTGCTGATCCCACCTGTCTTGTCTAAATATTTGCAGAAAAGGCTCTTGGGGGGTGCTGAGGGAGGGGACAGGATGCAAGAGCCAGCCCAGCCGAAGGAACGGACTCCCCAGGCGTGGAAAGCTCAGAGGCATTGTTAGGGATTGTTCAAGGGAGGGGTGGGGTGGGCCGAAGAAGAAAGAAGGTCTCCATGAGAACAGTGGCTTCAAGTAAACCCACCACCCTGCCTCCTGCCTGGTCAGATCATTCCTTTCCATTCTGAGCTACCTGATGGCCAGCATATTAGCTGTGATTCCTTGGGATTCAGATATATCCTTTCCATTTCTAGAGCACAGCTGATCTGGACAGCAATCTTTAGGACTGTGAAAAGAAGTTCACGCAAGGAATAACTATATAGCTGTGTTAGCTGAGAATCAGTTGTAGAGTGATATTGTAGCACCTTTGAGACTCCTGCAAAAAGAAGTGGCAGCATGAGCTTTTGAAGACTTACTATATTTTTCAGTGCATTTGTTGGTGGAAGACTGGGACAGACCTATATATGCTCCATGCTGTCAACATCTTTTTCTCAGTGTCTCAAAGGGCTACCAGATCTCTACCTACTGTTTGTATATCATGTCACTATGAAAGTGAGTCTCCAGCAAATGCATGTGAGGAAGTAAACTTCAGTTAGTCTCAAGGTGCTACAAGATCTCTCTACAGCAAGGAACCAACCTTGCTTGGGAGGAGGAGAAGCTGGGCATGAGGGTGACAAGCGAACTTTGGGAAGGAGATGAATTATCAGCTGACAGTAGGGAAGGGTAGTAGATTCCTTAGGGTTTATGAGGGAAGGCACTATGAATTTGGAGGCACCATTTCCTCCAGTTAAAGGTTTTCCTTGAATAGGGTACTCGTACTGTGCAAGTCACACTCTCTCGGCCTACAGAAGAAGCAATGCAATCCCTCAGAACAAATGTTGCCAAGAAAAGCCCAAGATAGATCAGCATAAGTTGTAAATGACTGGAAGACACACAAAAACAATAGGGGTGTGTGTGCGCACCCTGAAGTCACCTGTTGTTTATGGCGACCCTATTAATTTTATAAGGTTTTATCAGACAAGTGATACTCAGAGGTTGGTTTGCCATTATTTGCTTTGAAATAGAGCCTGTAGAACCAAGTATTTATTGTCAGTCTCCAAACAAATACTAACCACGCAGGTCCTGCTTGCTTCCCTGATCAGATGGATCCATTTTATACTCCCTTCTAAAAATAAATTGAAAACTGCCTTCAAAAACCTATGCCTGAAGATTTAGAAAAAAAGTGTCATCGTAATTTCCTACTTGCAGCCCTTTAAAAATGCATAGTCATGAAAAGCATGAAACTCTCTCAAAGACCTCGGAGTGACCACACATTTGATAGTCCAATGGAAATCTATACTTAGGACAAGAGGCAGCTACTGAAACAGATATGGAGAAACAGAATGGTTCCCAATTGGCAGGGGGTCAGGCAAGGCTCCCTATTATCACCCCACTTGTTTAATTGTACACAGAAAATATCATACAAAGCGTAGGTTTAAACTTGGAGGAAGAGAAGTGAAGATAAGAGGAAGGAACATCAACAATCTAAGATATGCGGATGACACCCTTAATACTAATGGGAAAACATTACCAGACTTAGAAACATGACTAAGGAGGTAAAGAGAAAGTGCAAAGGCAGGCTTACTGCTGAAACATAAACAAAAGAATGAGCACAGAGAGTCTACATAAGTTCCACCGAATAATGAGGAAATCAAATAGTCCAAGAGTTCCCATATCTTGCAACAAACATTGACAGAACAGTGACTGAAGTCAGACAACAAGAAGCACACTAGGAATGGGAAGGTCTCAAGTCTTAGACAGTCCTAAAGTGTAAAGATATACATAGAATCATGAATCATAGAGTTGGAAGAGACCGCAAGGGCCCTCCAGTCCAACCCCCTGCCATGCGGAAATCACAATCCAAAGCATCGTCGCCGACTGGCCATCCAGCCCTTGTTTGAAGACCTCTAAGGAAGGAGACTCCCACTACACTCCGAGGAAGTGTGTTCCACTGTCGAAAGCCCTTACTGTCAGGAAATTCCTCCTAATGTTGAGGTGGAATCTCTTTTCCTGCAGCTTGCATCCATTGCTCCGGGGTCCTAGTCTCTGGAGCAGCAAAAAACAAGTTTGCTACCTCCTCAATATGACATCCCTTCAAGTATTTACATAGGGCTATCCTATTCACCTCTTAACCTTCTTTTTCCCGGCTAACATACCAGCTCCCTAACGTTCCTCGTAGGGTATGGTTCCAGACCTTTCACCATTTTAGTCGCCCTCCTTTGGAACGCTCCAGTTTCTCAATGTCCTTTTTGAATTGTGGCGCCCCGAACTGGACAACAATATTCCAGGTTGGCCTGACCAGAGCAGAATATGTGGCCACTATTACTTCCCTGGATCTAGTACAGATACTTCTATTGATGCAGCCAAAATCACATTGGCCTTGTTAGCTGCCGCATCCCACACTGTTGACTCATGTTCACTTGTGGTCTACTTGGACTCCTAGATCCCTTTCACACTGTTGTCTCCTTAAGCCAGGTGTCTCCCATCCTATATCTGTGCCTTCAATTTTTCGCCCTAAGTGCAGTACCTTACATTTCTCCCTGTTGAAGTTCATTCTGTTAGCTTGCCCAGCTTTCTAGTCTATTCAGGTCATTTTGAATTTTGATCCTGTCCTCTGGAGTATTAGCTTTCCTCCTATTTGGTTTCCATCTGAAATTTGATAAGTATTCCCCCATTTTTTCCTCCAAGTCATTGATAAAGATGTTGCAACGTACTGGGCCCGGACAGAGCCCTGTGGGCTCCACTGGTTACTTCTCTCCAGGATGAAAGGTGCCACATGTGTGAGCACCCTTTGGGTCGGGCCGGTCAACCAATTACAAATCCACTTAAACAGTGCCTGTCCAGCCCACATTTTACAAAGCTTGTTGTGAGAATGTCTTGGGGAACCCTGTCAAAGGCCTTACTGAAATCAAGATATACATATCCACAGCATTCCCTTCATCTACCAAGCTGGTAATTTTATACAACTGAACACTAAAGTTAGTATCGTCCAAGTCATGTTATTCCCCATTGCAATGTACAGATGTGAGAGCTGGACAGTGAGAAAAGCTGATAGGAGAAAATAAACTAATTTGCGATGTGGTGCTGGAGAAGGGTTGCTAAGGGTCCTGTGGAGAGCCAAAAGACAAACCAATAGATCCTGCAACAGATCAAGCCTGAACTTTCCCTGGAAGAACCAAGATGACAAAGCAGAGGATGTCATACTTTGGCCACATCATGAGAAGGCCCTGCCTTAATTAGAAAAGACAATAATGCTAGAAGGTAGAAGGCAAAAGAATGTAAAGTAAGGCTCCACACCAGATTGACCAGACTCAAGAGGGAGGTCATAGGCCTGAATTTACAGGATCTGCAGCAGGTGGTTGATGGACAGAGGGTCTTGGAGATTGTCTCAGCCCCGGTTGAGTTACAGTCAACTCAAGGGACAATTAAACAACAACAAAAACAAAGCCTTCGACTTCACAAAAAACAAAGCCCTTCAGATATCTGAAGATGTCTGTTATGCCACTTCTCCATCTCTATTCTCCAAGTTGAACCTACGACTCTCCAGCCATTCCTAACTGAGTTGTTTTCCAGGTCTTTTATCACCTTGGCCACCTCTCCCTTGTCATGTTTCTGGCTTGCTAATATCCTTCTTAAACTGTTTTACCCAGTTAACTGGACATAGCACTATTAGGTTTCATATACCGATTCATGATGGTACTGAAATATCACACTATCTGCCAACTACCCTGCTCACAGGCTCCAATCCTCCGTGTTTTTTAGGTTAAGCATCCCTACTCTGGAAATGTGGACATCCAAAAATTTCCCAACAACTGACAACTTTTGCTGCCACCCTTCTGCTTCCACCTTCAACAGCAGTAGTGGGCCATGCTCCTGCTCATTCATATATCAGAACCTTGCTCTCTCCCATCCTCACATTCCATACACAACACAAGTAGTGAAACAAAGGAGATGTGAGGCTGGAGAGAGGTTTCGTCAACGGGTACTCTGTGAACATGGCAGGTTTTGCTCGATGCTCTACGCTTGGATTCTTGCCTTTCACACATTCTCCTGTTTCTCCCTTTCCAGCCTATGCTCTCCTGCATCTCTCTGCGCCTTGCAAATCGTATCAGTATATTACACTACTTGTGTTGATTATTGTGTATTATCATATGGTACTACAGGTATTCCAAAACTGGGGAAAACCCTCAAAAAGAAAACTTCTTCTGGCCCCAAGCTCATTTTAGATAACTGGGTACTCAAACCTGTCCCAGGTAGAGCTCTCTTCTTTCTTTCCTCCCACATAAAGCCTAGCAACCAGCCTACATTCCTCTATCACTTCAAAGTAGATTGGAAGTGATATGACATTTCTCCCACTATGACATTAGGTGTGCAGGCCGGCCGGCAGACAGTGTTGTGAGTTGTGTGTATGTGGGGTCAACTCTCATTAAGCAGATGAACCACTATCCATTGGCCAGACTTAACACTTGGGTGTTGATGTCAGCATGGAATGTTCCAAATAACTCTTTGTTTCACCAGTTTCTGGTTTGCTCCAAACTTTTAACTTTGCTACTCACAAGCCTTGCTCTTGCTGACCCTATGGTGTGCATGCTTTTGTTGAACTTTGACTCAGGCTCCTTTCACACTGCTTCACACTGATAGCACTTTGCTGTCATGACTTACATCCTGTGAAATTTTATGATCTGTAGCCTGGAGAGCCCTAGAGCAGTGGTCTTAACCTGTGATCTGCAACCCCTAGGTAGCTGTGATGTTCTTAACAGGGGTCCATGAAGGTTTGAAGAAATGTTCTAAAGCTCTTCAGTTAAAAACAGAAAGAAAGAACAATGAGAGGGAGGGAGACAGACAGAAGGATGGACAGTTCATACATTCATTCTCAAAGAGCAGGGTCTTTTGCCAGTGATCAAGACATTACTTGTACAAGCTTCATTAAAACATCTCAAACTGTTCAAAAGTTTTTGGAAAATAAACCGTTTATTTGAATGACGTTTGAAGAAAAAAGATGGACAGACAGACAGACAATCGCATACCAGCCGTAATGAATAGTTTCCTCTGGAGATCATAGCATTCTCCACAATCTGTTGTTAAGATATGTAGATATGTGTGCTTTAAGTATTTATCCCTTCTCTCCAAATTTGTAGAACTTAATCAGCAACTTTAAAATAAATATTTGTGCACTTCAGGGTTTAAAATTTTGAGTTACAGTCAGTTCTTGGAGGCCTGTAGTGACAAAAGATATTTAAAGGGGATCACTATGTAAAGAAAAAGGTTAAAGAACTGTTGGCCCTCGAGCTCTCTAGAGACTGTCCTTAAAAGGCAAGGGAGAGATGAATTTTCTGTTCCTGAAAACAACCTAGCAGGTGGTGCCCTGGAGACATATTATGCCTACTTTGCATTTTTAAGTATGCTAAAACGTGTTTTGACAAATCTGAATAGGCCTAGAGGGAAATTTTGTTCCAGGAAGGGACATTTTTGAGCACACAGAGTGAACACAGATGAGGCACATTATATAAACATCCAACACGGCAATATCAGCCAACTCCGGGTTGACTAGATGAGGACCATTTTCCCTCCACACTATGTTGCTCCCATCTTGTTCATGGGTCTTCTTCCCTATTCTTATCCTCCCATAACCCACTTTGACACCCTGTTAAGCCCTTGAAGTATCCCCATCTTTGGCGAGACTTACAGGCTCTGACAATCTGAGTCTAATCTCATTCCCACACTGTAGGAATCTAAAACTAACATCCTCCCCAGAATGAAGTAATGGCACTTGAATCAATCCAACTCAGCACTAAACAGATTAATATTGGGACGGAGGCAGAAGGAGGGCAGGGGGGAAAGAAGGAATTGCTCCCCTCCAGATTGGCTGTAAATTTAACCCAATTCGTATGGACTGGAGACTGACTTCAGTTGCTGATTTTTGCTCAGTTTAAATCCGCAGAATTTTGTTCAGGTTTGGCAGTTTAAAGGTAAAGTTTGGAAGTTTATAAGTCCAAGAACACCCCTCCACAGGGATGTTTTCACAGACTTAAAAGGTGGACCTAATGTGCTTCCAGTAAAACACACATCAAAGCAGCCGGACTGTGGTGTGGTGGGATTATTTGTAAGTGAGAAACAAGCAGGTGGAAGGAGAAATGCTTAACCTTTCTCCTTGACCCAGATTTTCTCCCCCATTTCTTTCCCTCTCCTCAACAGTCTATCGCTGGTTTCTGAGAAGCCGCAGCATACAAATATCCTGGAAAACAATCAGGTCAAGGAAAGGGAAGCACAGATGAGGCAGCTTTGAAAGGATGAAATATATATTTGCAACAGGTGTTGGAACGTCATTGGATATACTCTCAGGGAGATGCTGTCGTGCAGGAGGGACTGAACAAAATAAAGAGGTGCCTTTTTGCCAGCGAACTGGATGAGATTCAAGGTGACTTTCACACTATACATTTAACGCATTTTGATCCCGTCTTTTACTGCCATGGTTCTGTCTTGCACAAGTTACTTTAGTTAAGAAATTCAAGTTTCACTAGTGAACCAGAAAATTTCATTCCAGAACCAAAGATGTTTCTCCATCAGACATGTGTTGTTCAAGACTGAAAAGCTATTGTTAAAACAATATAATTAAGGCACACATAATTCAAATTTTGAGTGGGACTGCACTCTAGTTGCCCGAAATCTTATTTTCTCTCTTTCCTAGGGTCTTCCTTCCTTTCACCCCATACCATTTTTTCCCATACAAATGACCTTAAGACTTCCGTCCCTTTCCCATGTGTTGTTAGACCCTGAGGATGTGAGCGACAGCCTTCAGCAATTCACTTATGATTTGTTTTCCCCCTCATCCAGTATTAGTACAATATAACATGTTAGAAGCAAAACAAGCTGATATCCATTAACTACAGTAGCACAAGCTGAAAGACTCAGCTCTTACAGGCTCCATCCTATGGAATCATGGGAGTTGTAGTTGCATGAGGTTTTTATAAGTCTCTGCCAGAGAGCTCTGGATGCCTCACCGAACGCAATTCCAGCATTCCATATGATGCAGGCATAGCAGTTGGTGGTATCAAAGTGCCTATAATTATGAAGTGTGAAAGAGACCAAGATCATTTCTTTTTACCTCCTCATCAAATTATACACCTGCATGGCTTCACATGAATTTGGGTGACTTTCAGCTGCTGCCTGTATGGGATTTGAATGCCTTCAGGACCTCATTGTTTGTGAGAAACACCACAAAAAGGATAGAACCACATGGCTTATGTTATGATATCCACTCCTCGCGGCAGGCCTGGGATGAGGGCAGGTGTGTTATTGCAGTTGTAGAATAATGATGGGAACCAGCGCAAAACATCTCTGGTGGATCTCATCAGCATCTCTTTTAGAAAAGCATTACTGCTCCTCATCACTAGCATTTCAGATTGCAATTATAACCCTCTGAAAATCAGAGCTGCAGACTTCCTGACTGGCTGCCAGAATGATTATCACAGCTGCTGTAGCTGTAAACAGGTAGGAGAGATGAAAGAAACGAACAAGCCACGATTCACACACTTGGGTCTTAGTTTAGTGAGGTGCAGCTCTAAAACTTGAAGCATCATTTTTTAAAAAAGTAACAGGCTAGCATAGCTACAGCATTTCTAAAGCATTAACTAGCTCTTGTATAAAGCAGACGATGAAAAACACTGAAACAGTTCAAGATTTTCCATACCTTGGCTCAGGTCATTAATCAGAACAGAGCCTGCAGTCAAGAACCAGAAGGAAGACCAGGGTGGGCCTCACACTGGTCAAATACACTCCAGGCTTCTTTTCTGGAGTATTCTGGCCCTGAAGCTGCCCTGCATTCCTGGTTAGTCACTAACACAAAGCCTGCGCCTATTTTTTAAACAGTGCCACAAAAACAACAGTAGGGGGGGGCGGGAAAAGGTGAGAGGAGAAGGATTCGAAGCAACCAGTGGATTAACTGATATGTTTTGACATAAACTTTTCTGGACCACGAATCCCCCAAAAGCCTAGGTTGAATCAGTTTTAAAGGCTGCACCTACATTGCAGAATTAATGAAGTTTGGCCAGCATTTCACTGCCATGGCTCATGGCATTCTCTGCCAGAGAGCCTCGGCTGCAACAAACTACAAATCTTGGGATTCTCTCCATCGAACATTACATGGCTGTGGAGTGGAGGTTGCCGCAGCTAAAAGGTGAATCCTAGAGGGAGGTTAAAGAGGAGATGCATTATACTTCTGACACATGCAAGGACTTTACAATACATCTCCCAACTCAGGATCTTCATGCTATAGACAACCTTGTTATTTTAGGAGTTAAGCACAGAACTACTGGTACCACAGTTGGGCATGTTCAGTTCCAAGACCTGAACTGAGGCATGAAAAGAAGCACTTTTACTTCTAACACATTGTGCTGAAGTATTGTTACTCACACAAAACAATTTCCCCAAACCTTTGTGCAGGTCTTCAAAGTTGACTGGGTCTAATTATAATACCAATAGTCCCATACTTTAATTCTAGTTCTTACTGAATTGTAATAATGTGATTGTGCATTGCTTCAAGCTCTTTGCTGAGAGATGATTTATGCACAACAAACATTTAATGATAAATCCCAGCTGGATCAGTTCTGGTGAATGCCAAGAACTCCGAGCTTGTTCCAGTGGCTTCCAAATCACACGTTGCAAGTCAAAACTGGAGTTTCAAACACAGCAGGTCAGGAGATAAATGTTTAGGATCCCATTAACAAATTGGATAGTATTACATTTGGGCACAAATGACTTCTCTACTACAGAAAAGAATTGTTTCTAAAATGACTACTGATTTATCATGAGTGGCTGCTACTTGGAAGGAATCCAACTCAGAGAAAGAACAGTGCTTTGCAAGGGAGAAGCTTCAGTTTCATCCTTGGTGTCTCCAGTTAAAAAATATGCAAACAACTAGAAGTCAACTGCAGTGAATGAAGGGTCTCTTCTGGAAACCCTAGGAAGCATTCAGTCTGAGTATACAATTTGTTGTTGTCATGCACCTCTGACTCTATCATGCCCCATTTCATTGAGTTTTCTTGGCAAGATTTCTCCAGAGGAGGTTTGCCCTTGCCTTCCTCTTAGGCTGACTTGCCCCTAGTCCACCCACTGAGTTTCTATGTCAGCAGACAATAGTGTGGTGCATTTAAGGTACAGAATTACCAAGTATATAATTATAATAATGTAGTATCACAATTTGATACCACTTACTGCCATGGCTCCATCTGATGGGATCCTGGGACTTGTAGTTTTGTGCAGATAATTGGGTTTTTTGCTAGGAGCACTAATCCTATAGCATAAGGCATTCCAAAACTATACGAAAATTGTAAATCCCAGAACTCTATAGAATGGAGGGCATTTAAAGTGACATCAGAATGCATAATGTATCAAGTAAAACTTCTCATGTTTCTAGGACTAACAGAACTTATCTTTATAAAATTATGCCAAGTATGATGTAGGTGAGTAAGTGGAAGTTTTCTTTTCTCCATCATACTACCAATGAACCACTAGAGCGAATGGCGGCAGAGTAAGATTGGACAAAAGAAAAAAATTCTTCACACCATGCATCACTATGGAATTGATGTCATCACATGTTTAGATGGTGGACAACCTGGATAGATTTAAAAGTGGTTTACACAGATTTAGCGAAGATAGAACAGTCCATGGCTATTAGTCATGAGAGCTACATATTATCTCAATACGTTACCTGAGTATCAATGGGTTGAGGAAATGAGCAGGAGGGTGCTCTTGCATTCATGTTTTAGTCTTTCCAGAGTTGTTGCAAAGGCTTAGCATATGCAAAGTGCTTTAATTATTGACACATACTAGGCTTTCTAGATGTGGTGATTTCTCAGACATTTATCTCCATGCTGCCATAATAGGATCTTGTGAAAATATTGCATGAATCAGAAAAGTTTTCTGGTGGAGAAACAAGATTGTACTTACCACATGGCTGGACTCGTTGAAGGTCAGAACAATTCCTGGGTATTTGGATGGTACTGAGTCTCCAAAACAATCTGAAAAAACAAAACACAAAAGCATCGAATCATAGAAATGGAAGGGATTGCGGGCCCCCCTGATCCAATAACCTGCCATGCAAGGATATGCAAACTAAGCACTCCCAAAAGATGTCCACCCACACTCTGTTTGAAGACCTCCAAAGAGGAATGCTCACCACCTTCCAAGATAATCTCTATCACTGTCCAAAGCTACTTAAGTAAAGAAATTCTTCTAATGTAGAAGTGGAATCCCTTTTCTTGCCATTTGAATTCACTGGTTCATGGTCTACTATTGGAACAGTGAAACAAGCTCACCGATCTTCTACATGACTTCCTTTCAAATATTTAAAATGCCTGTTATTTCCATCTGTAACTGGCTGACAGACTGAACCGAGATGCTCACAATGGTTGTTCTCCATCACCAAGAGAACGACTCGTTGGTGCCTCGGGTTCTGTCCTGGGCCAATTTTTGTTCAATAATCTTTTATAATGACAGACCAGTGGAATGCTAATACCCCAGAGGATAGGATCATGACAAGATGACCTTGATCTGTTGTCAAACCTATAAATAGTATTATTATTATTATTATTAGTAAGTAGTGTATAGTAATGCAATTTCTCATGAGCAAGAAACAAATACCCCCCTGTGCTCTGAGAGGTCTACATCTACACTGCAGAAATTATGCAGTTTTAACATTGCTTTTCGCTTACAGATATCTTACAGTTGTAACCGCTTAGACATTAGTTCAGTATGACAGTGGTATTATTGAAGCTGTTTGCTTTCTGTTGTTGTTGTTGTTAAATTTTATTTATAAAGTGCTTAAATTTGCCTCAGCACAATGGAATTTGGATCTGTAGTTTTGTGAGATATTTAACTTTCTCTGTGAGAGCGCTCTGATGCCACAACAACTACAATCTCAGGATTCCTAGTGACATGGTGTTCTTCAGAGCTTGGACTATAATTCCTATATATAAAGGATGACGAGAGCTCAGTATCTGGAGGACCCAGGTTCACCCCATCCCCGTCTGGATAAACACAATTTCTCTCTTTTGATTCCACACTAGCAGAAAGTGCGAAAGACAACCAGAATGAGGACATGGATCCAAAGCGCACTGCAGAAATAATCCAGTTTGGACCCCTTTAACTGTCCTGGCTCAGTGCTAGGGAATCCTGGGAATGCAGTTTATTGTGGTATGGAGCTCTGACTGAGAAGGCTAAATGTCTCATAAACTACAGTTCCCAGAATTCCTAGTATTGAGCCAGGGCAGTTAAAGCGGTCTCAAACTGGAACTTATCTGCATTGTGTTTGGACCACAGTCCAAGGCTCACACCACTACACCATGCTGCCTCTCTGTATAGTCTACAGAGTGGTCTAATTTTCTCACAAAAAAAAAAAACAATTTCTGAATTTGAATTTTTCACCCCAATTTCCCCAGCACTCTTGGGCTTTCAAGTGTTGAAAGAAAGTAAGAGAGAAGGTACAAAGTAAATCTAGCCAGTTTGATACTCAAATTTTTTTACATTTGCCGACAGGAATTAAGATATTAGGAATAATCTTCAAAAAATATAGAATCTTATTCTCATATATACATCTAATGTCTATTATATCAGGGTCGGCAATCTACGGCCCACGGGCCACATGCAGCCTGCCGAGCCGTTGGGACCCGCCCCAACTCGGTCCTGCTGCCAACTACCGCTGCCAAGGGCCCGCAGGGCTTTGGCCTGTACGGAAGCATGCGGGGCCTCCAGCCGCAGGTGTGTGGGGCCATTGGCCTTCTGCGCAGGCACGCGGGGTTATGGCCTCCTGCGCAGGCCGCGGGGCCATTGGCCCCAGCGCAGGTGCGCGGGGAGGGAGGAGGGAGAAGGAAGAAAGGAGGAGGAGGAGGAAGGAAGGTAGGAGAGCGGAGGGGACGAGGGAGGAAGGAAGGAGCAGGAGAGGAGGAGGGAAGAGAAGAGGAGCCAGCAGGAGGAGGAGGATTTCCATTTTTACAGGTCTGCTTTGGTTTTAACAATGTGATGATGATTGGTGATATTGATGTGAGCCAGCTTCAGAGGCTACGGCCAAAGTAAATTGCTGTGATTTTTACAAAACCATGCGCAGTGAGAAAAACCACAGTCCCTTGACCAAGTACACACTTCTGAGAAGTACACTTGGTGCAAGAACTGTGAATCCACCTTGACATGTTCAATATGCAAAGCCATGTGAACCTTGTTCAGTGTGAAACCCAAAGAGTTTGTTATGCCAATAAGCCTCTGAAATATGCAAGAGGCCATCTTAAGTAAAGCCATGTTCAATGCCCAAATGTGTGCTGTTTGGAATGTGTGTGTGTGTGGGTGAGTGGGGGGGGGGGGGTTGGCCAGAAAGGGAAGTACATTTCTGCCATCTGTCTAGGAATAATGCCCAAATGTCCTCCATTTGATCATGCCTCAGAAACATGCATTTATATTAACATTTTTAAAAAAAATATCCAATTTTTTCGCCATGTCCTCCATTTTTAAAAGTGTCCTACATTTGAAAATGTTGTCCTTATTTAATTATTTATTTTTCCTCCCCCCCCACCCCGGTTGTCTGGGGGACACCAACCCAGCCCTGGGTCAAAAGGTTGCCTACCCCTGATCTATATAATGTTTCTCCTTAATTCCTTCATCTTGTGTTCAATACATTTTCATAGAAACATTATTCTATGCAACAATTTGTCATTTACTAGATGATGGAAGTTTAACATAGTTGGTATGTCAAGTTTGTGGCAAGTTTGATGTATTGGTGAAAGATATTCAAACAAGTACATGATAATATAACATATATTCTATGCAACATTTGTATTGGTGTTCTTCGTTGTGTTTTGGATTAACAATTCCCATACTTGACCATTGGACTTGTGTCTGACTGTGGCTAGAATGTATACCAGTACACACTAAAACCGATGACAGGTATTTATGGCCTTGGGTCGCCATAAATCAGAAACGACCTGAAGCACATAACAACAACAACACCTTAGGCAACTCCTTCAAAGATAAAAAACCCAGAGCAGATTCAATGCCCATCAGTATGGTGCCACCATTTCCCGCTGCTTTGGCCATAATGTTTACCTTGCTTTCGGCTTGAAAGGAAGTCCCATAATCTCACTGGCAGGCGATATGGAACATGGTTTCTGGAGAGTATGTCGTTACCCTACTTGTCCTGCAGTCTCATGCCTCAAATCTGTGGTGGGTGGTGTGACCCTTGATGGAGGCTGTGTGGTTGCAGTGTCTTTCTTTCACTAGGTTTGTCACGTCGTTGGCACTGATTATTTGGGTGGCGTAGCCCTGGCCTCGTTGTGGTTGTTTGCAGTGGAACCCCGGGTGCGGAGTACTTTTTTCCTTTGCGGAGTGACACTTTCCTGAGGTAAAAATGGTGCAATGTCCTGGAGTTGTAGATGTTTGTGACTTGTAGGAGTATCAGGTCTACTTGATGCTTTAAAATGGAGTGGGGAGAGAGAGAGAGAGAAAAAAATTAAACATCCCAATATCTAAAAAGCCAGCACTCCTCTATCAGCATTGCAATACAGTCAGCCCTTTTGCATATTTGGTTATTTACGGATTTGATTAATATGTTCTCTCTAGGATTCTCTAGTCCTCCAGCACGACTCTGCTGGAAATTGAACACAGAGTTGTGCTGGAGGATCTAGAGATTACTACAGAAAACACTTCTCTAGGCATCTGTAGGTCCTCCAGTGTGATTCTATGGCCAATTTCTGGCAGATGTTGACCATAGAGTTGCAGTGGAGGACTTAAAGATTCATAGACAGGTGTTCTCTCAGGTAAAAACATAGTGGTTCCCCCCCCCCCAGTTTTCCCACTTTCATGGGGGTCCTGTGCCCCTAACTTTAGCACTGGAGCCCTAGGTTCTAAAGGTTTGCCCTGTGGATAGGTATTGGTAGGATTCAGATATGTATCTGTTGTCTGTCTTATCTATCTATCTATCCATCCATCCATCCATCCACCCTGTTGTGTACCTTAAAGTCATTTCTAACCTATGGTGGCGCGAGAACCAGTGTGGTATAATAGTTTAAGTGCTGGACTAGGACTCTGGAGACCAGGTTTTGATTCCCAGCTCGGCCATAAAACCCAATGGGGGAACCTTGGGCAAGTCACATGCTCCCAGCCTTAGGGAAAAACAATGGCAAACCTCTGAAAAATCTTGCCAAGAAAAACTTGAAGGCACACAATACACAAGGAGAACCTATCACAGTTTTTTTTTTATGGCAAGATTTTTTTAGAAGGCATTTGTCATTGTCTTCCTCTCAGAAAATGTTACCTCTGAGAAAATCTTAACAACAAAGATGTTACCTCTGGTTCTACACTTTTGCTAACCTGCTGCAGTACCTTCCACTCACCCTGGACCTAAAGGAAGGTTTAAAGCCTTGGCTACACAAGTGGAGCTTGACTAAACAAACTGAGTCAAGCATCACTTAAACCCAAATCTAGACAGTATACTCGAAATCTGAGGATCCCAGAGAAGCTCCCTAGTGCAACTAAGCTAGAGTTTAGACAGTATTTCTTCAGATAGTCATTGTATGAGTACAACAGAAGGAATTTCAAGTAAAGTGTCAGAAATCTGAATGGCTTGTGCCAGTTCAGACTGCAGGTGGGGAAATTACATTTAAATATATATATATATTTATTATTAAAATTCATTAAAATAACAAAGAAATCATATGATTAACTGATCCTTTCAGTAACAAAGCAGTAAGAAAAGTGAACACCTATACATATTTATACATACACTATTATTTTCACTGTTCCTATAGTACATATATACTGTTATTGTGTAACAGATACTTTTGTTAAACTAAGAGGTTCTTAATTATTATTGATTACTTTACTTCCTTTTGGGCCGCATTAAGCTTTCTTCTTGAATCTTTACTTATTTTTTTAACTACAAAAACCTGCTTGAAAGGAGAAAACTAGCATACAAGGGACAAGCCTGTCTCCCTTATGTCTTTTTTTTTTTTAAAAAAAAATAATAACCAAATTTTACTGCATTTTTAAACACAGGGAAGCAATTAAGTGTGGCTCATGAACATTCATGCCCCAACTGGAACCTAAAGTGTTACAGTTCACCCAATCTCCCCAAAGGGTCAAATCCCTCAGTCTGCTACATGTGAGTGTTAGCAGACCAGATGATAGCCAGGCCGCTCAGCACTAGAACCGGGTTTTACCATCACCACCACCCTTACCCAAGATTTTGATACATCTCTGTTTGTTCTGGATCTTCCTGAAAGATCCAGAGCCCTTCATTGTGATGCCAGTCGGTGGACTGCATGCATGTCCTACTGATTTGCTCAGCATGTCTGTCTTGGGTCACATCACCCTGAGGTAAGAATGAAGAGCCTGGCCATTCTGACCTCTGAGCGGAGTGACTTGCCGTGGCAGCAGATGCACCAGGAAGCTCAGCAGGATGCACATGTGGTCAGCCACCCAGCATCACAATGCAGGGCTTTGCAACTGGGGAGAGTTGGGAGCAATTCCAGAAGCAGGATGCTCCAGGCTAAGATGCACCAGTGCAAACAGGACCTAAGAGCACAAGGAAGGAAACCCAAGTGGGGTTTCTCAGCTGTTTCAGCTCAGTGGGGCAGTACCTGTGAGGACAATGGGAGAAGGTGAGCCAATGGACTGTGCTGATGGAGCAGGTGTTGCTGCTACTGTCGTAGGTGAATCACTGCTAGATGGAACTGGGCCAACAACAGTTGAGACTGTAGGTGTCCTGGGAGCAGTTGTAGCTTTTGTCTGATGAGTAGTTTTGAATGTTACAGGTGAAGAAGATGGTTTGACTGATGTCCCTTTTGATGGTGACCCAGTGGATGTTGGTCTGGGGGTTCCCAAAGTGGTTTGCTGTGTTTCTTTTGTAGTTGCAGAGGGAACACTCTTAGTTGCCAGGCTACTGGCAACACTGAGGGTAATAGTTTTTGAAGTTGTTAGTTTGACCGTTGAAGAAGCAGCGTTCTCAGAAGTTACAATGTTTGGTCTGATTGTGGTTGCTGCAGACCCACTTTTTGTGGTAATGGCTGAAATAGTGGAGGCATCTCCTAAAAAGATACAAAAAGTTAGACAAATTTCAGAAGTGGTTAACTCACCAAACAGGTGCCCTCCATATAAGACTGGTCTACAATTCCCATCACATCCAACTAGCAGGTTGGCCTAGGAGTTATGAGCCTAGTTTGTCCTGCATATCAGTAATACTGGGATTAATTACTCAGCCCAAACTCTGATTTGCTCATCTATTCCAAGAATAAATCAGAAACTCAAATGAGCTGAACAAACCATTTCAGGTGAAACAAGCCTTCTTGCCATATAAACAACAGTAGCAGTTTTTACCTTTGGGGGAAGGAGGTTAAAGAGATCTACAAAAATGCAATGAAACATGAATCAGCTTGCATAACTAATGAGCACACGACTGAAATACTCTGGAATTTCTTCTATTTGGAAGTAGGAGTTATTATCCCAGGACACCAATCTCAGAATGTCTCTCCTTTTGTGATGTAACTCTAACATTTTATATCATTTTATACTTACTCTCTTAATGTTGGGTACTGCCACGATGGTACAGTGGTTTGAACATTGGACTAAGACTCTAGAGAACAGGGTTTGATTTTCTGCTCAGCCATGGAAACCCACTGCATGACTTTGGGAGAGTCACACACTCTCAGCCTGAGAGAATCAGACAGGCTCACCTTAGGGTCACCATAAATCAGAAATGACTTGAAGGCACACAAGAACAAGAAACAACTCTTATCATTGGCATAAGCAACTAGTTTCTTCCATGGCTTGAATCCTGTTGGTGACTCCAATGAAAGACCTGCTGAATCAATTCATTGATAAATCTAATTGATTCTGTTGGTTTACCTTAGTTGGGATCAACCAATAGGACTCAACCCCATGGCAGCAAGGTGGTAGATCTGCTCCAGGTTTTAGTCTTTACTGTAAAGGAGTTGCCCAAGATTCTTATACCTATATGCAAAACAGTTTTGTATGGAAAGTTCAAACTAAAATCCAGAGAGGGTTGCCATAAGTTGGAAATGACCTGAAGGCACAGAAAAACAATAAAGAGAGGTATACCCTAGGTTTGGTGCTAAATAGCCCGGATATCATCAAGACTGTTCATGCCAGACTTGGGGATTAGGCCATGCACTTTCCAGACTCTTCGCTGAGACTGTCCATAAATTGACACTCTATAGAGACTGTCCTGCTTGAACACACAACAATTTAGAGACACATTCATGATATGAGTGGGAGGTCGTCCCAACTCAAGCTGCAGCTCTAAGGTTTTGAACCTGAAACCATATCTAATATAGCAGCCAGGGTAGTACTGTGGTTAGGATGTTCCAATTTCAAGGCCACATTTTGACAGGAAACTCATGGGTCATGAAACCATGTCACAGGTTTCAAAGACAATGAAACCTAAGGGGGCAGAAAACCTCATGCAACCTTGGAGAACCCACTCACAGCCTCATCAACCTCACAGGGTTGTTGTGAGGATTATTCGTGGAGGAGAGAGAAAGTAATTAACAATAATAACAGCACTTTAAATCTGACACAGGCCTACAAGAGTCCCTGATTTCCTCGAGCAGAGGGATGGGGAGAGAGCCTGAAATGATTGCAAAACCAAAGCTTGGAAAAGTTCCATTCTGTTAGCTTATAATTTTGCAGCCCAATAAAATAACCTCTCCAAGCTCTGTGCATGATGCAAAGCTCTATGGAAAGGGAGGTGAATATAAATAATAACTAGTTTCATCCACTGAAGGCCATTCAAACCAATTTAGAGCAAGAACACAACTTCCCTTTCTCCGCCACTTTCATCCAACTTATTTAGGTGTTCCTGCTACTGGGAGTTCATTCCTTGTCCAAGATCGTTTCCTATCTCCACCTTGGTGACATGGCTTAGATGGGCTCAGAATCTATTAATAGAGGGAAAAGGAAATGCAAAAGAATAACTTCAGGAAATACCGGGTGGGACACAGCCCACTCAGCACAGACAGGCATGTCTCTGGCACAGAGTCATAGCCTGGCTCCCAAAGTGAGCTGGGAAAAGTTGGACGGCGACAGCGCTTAACACTGCTGTTATTGATTCTGAGGACCTCAGGCTGGGAGTTTTGCAAGTGTCCATTTCCCCTCTGCAGATTTTTCTGATTAAGTGGAAGGTCAGAGGTTAGTTTCATCAAAGAATTCTTCAGGGGAGTCGGAATTCCTTGAGGACTATCTAGACGAGGCTGGTTTTCCTATAGGAAGGAGTAACAGTTTGCAGAAGGGAGTTGTGGGTCTCTGTGTGTGCCTTCAGGTTGCTTGTGGACTTATGCTGACCCTCTGAATTTCATAGGGTTTTCATAGGTAAGGAATACTCAGAGGTAGTTTGACATAGCTTTAATCTGAACTACAGCCAACAGCACCCAGTACTCCTTGATTGTCCCCTATCAGGTCTGACCTTGCTTAATTTCCAAGATTAGATGGAATCTGGTACCTTCAGGATATTTAGGACATAGCTGTGGGCCTAGGAGATCAGAACTGTTGCTGATGCCCTCATCACATAATATTTTTGACCAGAGCTGGAGTTCAACAGTAGTTATCGAACTACTGTTTCCAAAATCCTCCAGCCAGCTTGGCCAGGGTCTAGTTATGGGGCAGTTGTAAAGAAGGGAAGTACAATTTTGGTGCTCTGGTTTAAGGATGGATACATACATGCATGCACACAAACAAACTTTGGTGTGCTGTGTGCTTCTTGAATGCCCATTTATCATTTTTTGCCCATAAAACAGGAAAGCAAATATTCCATGACTGCAGTGAAGCAGAACTCCATTCAAGGGCAAGAATTCCTTTGGTATTTATCATCCCAGTAAACACTGACAGAAGGAATCCACGTTTTTGAAGGATGTGCATATCGGTTCCTATCACTGGATGTGAGCAAGGGAGTGGGGCAAGCCTTAGCACCCCACTCCACCTAAGCCCAAATTCCTTGCCTTCCCAGATTCACAGCTCCCTGTCTGCCCAATGATTGCTTTTCTCTTTGTACCACCCTTTTTGTTCTAACTCCTATATGTAGATCTCCAGCCTTGCCCTTTCCAGTGATCCTGGACTTGCTTATGTATAAGGCCTTAACTCTAAAGCAGTGACTAGTCATTGTGCAGAGCTGAAGTTTCTGTGCCAGGTTTCATACCTTCCAACATTTTACAGATGAAATCTGGGACGCATTTAACCAACCAACATTAGAGTGTGGTCAAACTGGCAAGCGTTATTAATGAGGAGGAACACACAAGCTAGGAGAGACTGCAGCAGCTTGCTTTTGCCTGAGTCTACTGGGAAGGGCAAGATTTTACCACCTGCTCTTGTCTCCCCTCTGCTGAGTTAACAGAGTATATAAACTATTTTTGTACCTTGAACTCGGTTTGCAGCAACTGAAGTAAGTCAGGGACAAAGGAGGAAAGTGGGAGGAGGAGAGGAACTAAGACATTTTTTTAAAGCAGCTGAAAAAATGGGATGATAAAGGATTAATCAGGACCATCCCTGCCAAATTGGTTGAGATTTTCTCCCCCACAACCCACACCAATGCTTTCCATTGTAGCAGAACTGATGTTGTGTCACTTCCAGTGGAGTTAGGGGGCTGCCATGTTGCCCCCAACTCTGCTGTAAATCAAGCTATTCTTAATCTGGATGCTAAGCCTCTAACGGCACCAAGCAGTTGAGGTCTGCTTGACAGTCTGTCCCTGCTGCACATCAGAGGAGCCTTCTAAAGATTTTCAAATGCTTTAGCAAGATCCTTCTGCCTCAAGCACATTGCCCAATGCATTTGCTCTTTCCTTCCAAGAAATTTGCCCTGCATTTTGGGGGCTGGTCTTGCCTGCTGCTCAGAGTGAACAGTATCAGAAAGTCAGTCACTAAAAATATACAAGTCTCAAGTCAAGTCAAGCGAGTGTGTCATTTTTGCCAAGTCAAATCCAAGTCAAGTCATTGAAGTCAACTGACTTCAGACTACATCACTGAAAGACAACATTTCAAAGCTCGGGTTATTGGCTCAATCCTGCACACCCCTGAAATAGCTACTGAGCCCCTGCATCCTCTCCTTCTGCTTCTCTTAAACTAATGGCCTTCCACCAGGGAAAAGGTATATCCTAATTTAGAACAGAAATCCCACTTCAGTAAAGTTAGCTCTTATCACTTACACTCTGCCTGCCCTATGTTTCTTTCATTAAAAGAGATCTCTAGAGTTAGGGAAATTTTATTGAGCATATTTTCCATACGTGAAATATTCTTTATTCTTTTAGCATGTATTTGCTTTAAACCATCCATAGCTTCAAAGGATCTGTCTGATAGAAATGCTTACTCTTTTGTGGCAACATGATTGAAGGCCGGGCCGCCTTCCAACTTCTCCTACACCTCTCTTCCTGTCCTGTAAAGAGCACTCTTCTCCTCTTATCACCCCAGCTCAGTTAGGACTAGAAGAATAATGGTTCACAATGAGTCTCACTTTATGATCCTCATAATGGCAGGGAACACAGTTTGATGAGTGCTAGCCGCCTGAGATGAGATTGATGCCCACCAGGGAAATAAATGGCCATGAAAAGCACAACGCTGGTAGCCCTGGAAACTAAAAGCTCATTAGCCATGAAGCCTCATCCTTGCTACAAACTACTGTAGCTCATTTATGGGAAGGGGGATAGGGCTTTCTCTCTGTTTTGCATGTGATAGAAGAGATTGCACATTAATAATAATAATAAATTTTATTTGTATACCATTTTTCCATAGATCAAAATGGTTTACAGACTATTAAAACTATTACACATAAAAATAGATAAAATCCAGTAATACAATTATACAGAACACAATCATTCACAGGGTAAGGCAGAGAATTGATGGCATCAAGAACACTCAACCTCATTCCTTGGGGGGGGGGGGGGTGACAAAAGAGGAAAGTTTTAAGCCTCTTTTTAGGGGGGTCATAAGACGGAGCTCCTTGGGAAGACTATTCCAGATCCGCGGGGCCGCCACTGAAAGGGCCATCTGGGATGTGGAAACATATTTGGAAGATGGAATTTCCATCAGATTCTTCCCGGATGTTCTGAGAGTGCGGGGCGGATTATATGGGGAGATGCGGTCCCTCAAGTAACTTGGGCCCAAGCCATGTAGGGCTTTATAGGTAATAACCAACACCTTGTATTGCACTCGGAAGCAAATGGGCAGCCAGTGAAGATTTTTCAGAATAGGTGTTATGTGGTCAAACTTAGATGCGCCGGTGACCAGTCTGGCTGCCATGTTTTGTGCTAACTGAAGCTTCCAGGCTTGGTACAAGGGTAGCCCCATGTAGAGCGCATTACAGAAATCTAAGCGAGAGGTTATCAGAGCATGTACCACAGTTTCAAGGTCCCTTTGGCCCAAGTAGGGTCGCAGTTGGCGTATCAACAAGCACTTCTGATAGCAAGCACTTCTGACCATCGCATCTACTTGAGATGTCAACTGCAGGGACCAGTCCATTGGACTATGACTGGAGACCAGGGTTTGAATCCCCACTCTGCAATGGAAACCCACTGGGTGATCTTGGGCAAGTCACAGTCTCTCAGCCTCAGAGGATAGCAATGGCACACCCCCTCTGAAAAAAAAAACTTGCCAAGAAGAAATTTTAAAGGTTCGCCTTAGGGTCACTGAAGTCAGAAGTGAGGACATTTGGTGAGGACATGACCAAGTCTTCTTGTTGGCTGCTCTCAAGTTGTGGAACTCTCTCCCATGGGAGGCTTCATTGGCCCCATCTTCTTTCTTTCTTTCTTTCTTTCTTTCTTTCTTCTGACAGACAAAAAACTTTTTGTTTAGGCAGGCCTTTGGCTCTTAACCTACTGCGATTGAACGTGATGCTTTTATCTTTTTTTAAAAATGCTTTAATATGCTTTTTAACTGTTTTAATTTGGTGTTTTTAACATAATTATTTAGTGTTTTTTAACTTTTATATCAAAATTGTTTTAGTTGTGCTTTGTTTAAGTACAGCACCAACTGCAGAAATAAAATTCTAAGTTAATAGTTTTATTTGTTGTTGTATGCCTTTGAGTCATTTCTGCTTTAGGGCAATCCTATTGTGTGGGATAGGTTCACTATGGGATTGTGAACCTATCCCATAGTTTTCTAGACAGGATTTGTGCAGAGGGAGTTTGCCATGGCCTTTCAATGAGGCTGAGAGAGTGTGGCTTGCCCAAGATTGAGCGCCTGATGTTCCTCTTAAACTGTGGCATTCCACCAGCTGGGTTTCCGCAGCTGAGCAGGGAACCTTTGTTAGAATCACTACAATATCACAAATGTGGTGAGATTCTGGGTTATTTACATCAATGCTACTCAAAGTGAGACCAGAGTTTGATTCCCAGCTCGTCTGTGAAACCCACTGGGTGACACTGGGCAAATCACACTCTTTCAGCCTTAAGGAAAGGCAATGTCAAACCTCACCTGAACAAATCATGCCAAGAAAACCCCAGAATAGGGTTGCCTTAGGGTCGTCATAAGTCAGAAATGTCTTGAAGGCACACAATACGCACGCACTCTCAAAATGATGGTCCATGGCCTAATGTCATCGTTTTCTAAGAACGAAAGAGCAGCAACCAATGTGCAAAATGTAGTCCTGGCCCCAGGTTGTTATGTTCCTTTAAGTTGCCACCAACATTTGGCAAAGCCATCATAGGTTCTTCTTGTCTCTCTTAGTCTGAGAAAGGGTGATTTACCAGGGTCATCCAACCATTGGGTTTCCTTGGTTGAGTGGGGATTTGGATCTTCATCTCTCAAAGTCCTACTTCAACACTCAGGCCATTACAGGACACTTGCTTTGTGCCTCAAGGGTTACTCTTAAGAGAACTCTTGAAATTGGAGATCCATGGGAATAATCTTGGGATTTTTTTTTTACGGTGATAGCAGGAGCTACCATGAGCTCTACTATTGAGCTCTATCTATTCCTTCCCCTTATGACTGATTTCCTAGGGAAAAAATAGCATACAGCAAATGCAGGAAATTGCATTTCATGATTCATTTTGAGAGAGGGGGAAAAATCTCTCTCTTCCTGGATAGCTCTGTGATGTATTATGACCATTATATCTTTGTATTTGTTGATTTGCTGTCCAGTTTCATTTTTTCTGCCTTTAATCTTACTGCATCTAGTTCTGAGAGATATATTAGGCAGGGGAAGCTGGAGTTCAACAAGGTGAGGAACAAAATCATCATCTAATAGGCTGTTCAGTGGAGAGCAGAGTTTGCAAAACATGACACTGCAAAGGCCCGCCCAAAAAGGATACAATGAAAATGTTTCTCACACATCTGTAAAGTATGAATACTCAGATACAACACACCTACATTCCCACCCACCTGCCCTGGGTCTTCTCCACAAACAAATTTCCAGCAAAGGCTGGAAAATATGTCCCGAGCTATTAGCGTGAGAGAGATGGGAAAAATGGTCCACACATATCAGGGAAATGAGACAGGAACTGACAGACAGGAAGAGAAGGGGAATGGAGTCCAAGTCTAAAACAGATGCTGGAATTTGGACTTTACTGCATGCAGTGAAGTGCAGTGTGGCAAAGGCGAGGGAGGTGATTTTTTCCCCCTGAGGACACCTTTCTTGTTCCTGAATAAGACGGGATAATTACAGACAGCCCTCTGTATCCATGGATTATTTATCCACGGATTCAAGCATCCATGGTTTGACTATAAATATGTATATTCCAAACAGCTAACCTTGATTTTTCCATTTTATATGTGGGACACTATTTTACTATCCATGTATTTAATGGGACTTGAATATCCACAGATTTTGTTATCTATGGAGGGTCCTGGAACTAAACCCCAGCGGATACCAAGGCCTCACTGTATATAATTAGGAAGTCTGGAGTAAGCTGACTAGGGCCTTGTCTGCACTGGCCCAGCCTGGAGTATCCTGTCCCCAACGCTGCTTCATACTCCCCTTCCATTACCTCAGTCTCTGTTTCTACACTGCAGCAGCTGTCTGCATTGATGCCCCACTGGGTCTCCTGGCATGTCCACTGCCACCACAGGGCACTCACATCTGAGATGAGAACAAGGTGCTCAGTGGCGGTCATATGTTGGATGCCTTATTCTGATTTCTGAACAAGTGATCTGCAGCAGAGGCACTGGGCAAAAGAGTGGGACACCCCTGCAGACAGCCACCATGGTGCAGAGATGGAGGGCTTCGGATCTCCCCACAAGATCCAGAGCAACAGGTAAGTTATTTTACTCTGTGTTAAGGGTATTAAACCCCATTTCTATTATTATTATTATTATTATTATTATTATTCACCTTTATTTATAAAGCGCTGTAAATTTACACAGCGTTGTACATACAATCCTTTTAATTGGACGGTTCCCTGCCCTCAGGCTTACAATCTAAGAAGACACGACACAAAAGGAGAAGAGAGTGGTGCTGGGGAAGGGACCTCTCTAGTAGCATAATACATATAAAGTACATGGCAATACAGGAAATGATTCAATAAAACAGGCAACAAAAGAACATCAAATAGCAAGTGACAGTTATGCAATGCCTGGGAACGCTTCCCTGAACAAGATGGTCTTCAACTCCGTTTTGAAGCTGGTTAAAGAAGTGATGGCTCTTGCTTGTGGGGGAAGAAGGTTCCAGGAGTGAGGGGCAGCAAATGAAAAGGGGCGAATCCGGGATGGGGCAGAGGAAATCCTGGGCTGTGACAGCAGACCTTGACTACCAGACCGGAGGGCCCTGGTGGGAAGGTGAGGAGAAAGAAGGTCTGATAAATAAGGAGGGGCCAGCCCATGGAGGGCTTTAAACGTCGACAGCAGGAGCTTATACTGAATGTGGAAAGGAAGGGGGAGCCAGTAAAGGGATGCCAACACAGGAGAGATGTGGTCAGAGCGGTGGGCGGATGTGATAATGTGTGCAGCTGAATGCTGGACAGAAATTAAAGGACGGAGGTGAGAAAGAGGAAGCCCAGCCAGGAGGACGTTACAGTAATCAAGTCGTGAGACCACTAGGGCATGGACCAGGATCTTGGCAGTGGAGGTGGAGAGATATGGTCGGATTTTGGCAATATTGTACAAAAAGAATCTACAAGCCTTGGCTGTGGTCTGGATCTGAGGGATACACGACAGAGAAGAATCAAAGATAAAACCAAGACTGCAGGCTTGCTGGACTGGTTGAATAGAAATGTTGTCCACAGAGACAGAAAAGGAGAGTTGAAGGGTGGGCTTAGGAAGAAAGACAAGAAGCTCTGTCTTGGACATGTTGAGCTTCAAATGCCGATGGCACATCTACTGCGAGACAGCCATGAGACAAGACGAAACTTGCTGTTCAAGCCTTGGAGAAAGGTCAGGAGTAGAAAGATACAACTGGGTGTCATTGGCATACAGATGGTAGGAAAAACCAAAAGAGCTGATGAGTTTACCTAAGGACAGTGTGTTGAGAGAAAACAGAAGGGGACCCAGAACAGAGCCCTGGGGAACTCCAACAGATAAGGGAACAGGAGAAGAAGTCTGACCTCCTACAACTACTGCAAAAGATCTGCCAGACAAGTAAGATCTAAACCAGTCAAGAACAGAGTCTGAGAACCCAAGGTCAGAGAGTATGTCAACTAGGAAACAGTGATCAACAGTGTCAAAAGCTGTAGACAAATCGAGAAGAATGAGAACAGAGTAAAGGCCATTAGCCTTGGCCTGTAAAAGGTCATTGGAGATCTTAGTGAGAGCTGTCTCTGTAGAATGCCTTGGGTGGAAACCAGACTGAAAGGGATCGAGGATGGAGTTGGCTTCAAGAAACTCAAGACAGCGAGAATAAACAACCCATTCCAAAACTTTAGAAAGAAAGGGAAGAAGAGAAATCAGACGATAGCTAGACAAAGAGGAGGGGTCAAGAGAAGGTTTTTTTCAGAATTGGGGAAATGAGAGCATGTTTGAAGTCTGAAGGGAAGGAGCCTGTAGAGAGAGAGACTGAAGATATGGAGAAGCGAGGGCAGAAAAGAGGGAGCTATAGAAATTAGAAGATGGGTAGGAATTGGATCAAGGGAACAGGTTGCAGGTTTGCAAGAGTTCAGAAGTGTAGAGAGTTCATTCAGAGAAGCAGGAGGAAACACAGAAATTTTTTTAAGTGAGGGCGATAGAAGATTGTGAGCAGAAGAAGAATTGGGGGGGGGACTATCTCAGAGCGAATAGTGGAAATCTTCTACCATAGAACATGCTGGACATCATCTGGACTGTCTAGACCAGAGCTGGGATTTGGACCATGTGTGGTCTGAACAGGGTGATATTAAAACAGGGGGAAACAAGCCTGAGCAGACAAGTCCTAGGAGCTGAGAGCAGTTTAAAAAACACTGAATGGGATGGCACAGAAAGGAAATAAATAAGCAACATATACATTGCAAAGCCAACATGGTATAATTGTTTGAGTGATAAACTAAAACCCCAGGAGACCAGAGCTGGAGATACCCACTGGGTGACCTTGGGCAAGTCACACTGTCTCAGAGGAAGGCAAAGGCAAGCCTCTCTGAACAAATTAATCCCATTAAGGAAGAGTTTGGGAGAGCCAGCATGGCGTAGTGGCTTGAGTGTTGGACAATGACTCTGGAGACTTGGGTTAGATTCCCAGCTGAAGCAATGAAACCCACTGGGTGACCCTGGAAAAGTCACATGCTCTCAGCCTCAAGGGAAGGCAATGGAAAACCTCCTGTGAACAAATTGTGCCAAGAAAACTTCATGGCGGGTTTGCCTTAGGGTTGCCATAACTCAGAATGATTTAAAGGCACACAGCAGCAACACACCACAAAGCACAACAGAAAGCAACACAAAATCTTTCATGCCTGAACCCATCTTCAGTCTGACAATTTGGATAAGACTAATAGCCGGAACCCCATTCATTTGTTACACAGTTACTCAAGCTACTCAAGCATCACTGAGAGGCTATATAATGTACAGCATATAGTGTAATAGTTCCACATGGGGAACTGCACTACAGTTATTCAGTCAACAGTCCCAGGACTCACTGTTAAGCCTCACAGCTGCTCCAGATAACAGGACCCAGAACAATGGATGCAAGCTACAGGAAAAGAGATTCCACTTCAACATTAGGAGGAACTTCCTGACAGTAAGAGTTGTTTGACAGTGGAACAAACTCCCTCGGAGTGTAGTGGAGTCTCCTTCCTTGGAGGTCTTTAAACAGAGGCTGGATGGCCATTTGTCAGGGATGCTTTGATTTGAATTTCCTGCATGGCAAGGGGTTGGACTGGATGGCCCTTGCGGTCTCTTCCAACTCTATGATTCGATAATTCTATGACTCCCTCACGCTCCTTTATGCTTATTAATTTAATTAGGCTTTGCCTTTTGCCTGCTTTGTTTCATGCTACTGGCTGCTGGGATATGTCAAGCTGGTGGTGTTGGGTGGAAGGGAATGGTTATCTATCCTGGGGATGGCTAATAAGCAGATGTGAAGGGGAGGTGATAAGCACCAGGACTGGCAAGGTCAGTTTTGTGAGATAGCCTGGTACAAAGAAAAACAACTAGGCAGTCTGGGAAAAGAAATCCCAGGAAAAGAAATGTTTTGATTTTTGTTTCGATTTGAGTGCTCAAAATTTTTTGAATTGGTTTCTGCTTTTATTACATTGTGCCACTGGAATGCCTCGGTCCTAACAACACCCCCATGCTGTGAACTGCTTTCAGCCTGGTTTTTTTTATAGGGAGATTTTGGGTTCCTGAGTCAAAGGCTGCCAGTACATGGCCACACCCTAAAAATGCATGGCCAAAATGTATTTCTCGACATAGAAACAATAAAAACAAGCAGCACATCAATTACAACTTATTAGTGACAACTCAAGACTGCTGCTCATATGGTTGCCCTAATATAAAGGGCATATCATATCATATCGTATGATATATGTTATCATATCATGGACATGGCTCACTAGAAAAGACAAGAATGCTTGGTATGGTAGAAGGCAGTAGAAAAAGAGGAAGACCACATTCCAGATAAAATAATAGAATCACAGAATTGGAAGAGACCCCCCAAAACATCTATTCTAACCCCCATTCTACCATGCAGGAATACATGGTTAAAGCACCCCAACAGATGGCCATCCAGCCTCCATTGAAAAAGCTCCAAAGAAGGGTACTCTACAGTTCTCCAAGGCAGCATATTACACTGTCGAACTGCTCTGTCCTAATGTTGAGGAGGAATCTCTTTTCCTGTAGTTTGAGTGCATTGCTCTGCGTCCTATTCTGTGGATCTGCAGAAAACAAACTTGCTCTATCCTCAGTATGATATCCCTTCAAATATTTAAACAGGGCTATTATATCATCTCTTAACCTTCTCTTCTCCAGGCTAAAAATACTCAGCTCCCTAAGACGCTCCTCATAGGGCTTTATGGTTTCCAGACCTTTCACCATTTTGGTCACCCTCCTTTGGACACGCTCCAGCTTGTCCACATCTTTCCTGAATTGTGGTGCCCAGAACTGGACACAGTGTTCCAGATGAGGTCTGACCAAAGCAGAATAGAGTGGCACTATTACTTCCCTCAATCTAGGCACCATACTTTTATTGATGAAGCCTAAAATCACATTAGCTGCTGCCTCACACTGTTGACTCATGTTCAACTTGTGGTTTACTAGGATTCTTAGATCTAGATGGACAGACTCAATCAAGGAATAAATGGCCCTGAGTCTTCAAGACCTGAGCAGAGCTGTTGAGGATAGGTTGACTTGGAAGTTTCTCATTCGTCGGTTCACCATACATCGAAGTTGACTTGACAGCAGTTGACAACAACAAGGGGTTTGGTTTTATCACAGATTGCTTTGGAGCAGGGATGGGAATCATTTGACCTACGTGGCTTTACTAGTTCCCATGACTTCCTGTGTTCCCACAGATCTTCTTGCCAAATTCCTAGGTTCATTAGAAGTAAAGCCAGTTTACAGCTATTTCCATTGCTACTTCCATTGCTATCTAGCCAACAGGGAGACTCAGGATGCATATACACTGCAGAATTAATGCCGCTTGATACTGCTTTAACTGTCGTGGCTCCATCCTCTAGAATCCTGGGATTTGTCATTTCTTGTGGCAGAGGAGGCTAAAATCTCACAGAACTACAAATCCCAGATTTCCACTGAGCCATGTTAAAGCTGTGTCAAACTGCATTAATTCTGCAGTGTAGATGCAGCCTCAGTCATGAACTGCAAGTGAACAGATTCTTTTAAAAATCTTTAAAATTAAATAAAAATTACTTAGAAAGTTTTTTTTAAGTGAATGGGGCTAAATTGATCTTTAATACATTAAAACCAACTTGCTAGAAGTTGGTTCTATGGGAGAGCCCACAAGGGCCATCCAATCCAACCCCATTCTGCCATGCAGGGATTCTCAATCAAAGCATACCTGACAGATGGCCATCCAGCCTCTGTTTGAAGACCTCCAAGGAAGGTGACTCCAGCACTCTCTGAGGGAGTGTGTTCCACTATCCCACAGTAATTTATTCAGAGTGTGTTGGGAAGAATATTGTATCTTCAAGTTGTTTCTGACTTATGGTGACCTTATCATGGAGTTTTCTTGGCAAGATTTGTTGGTGGGGGGTTGTCTTTGTCTCCCACTGAGGCTGAGAGAGTGTGACTTGTGCAAGGTCACCCAGTGGGTTTTCATGGCCATACAGGAATTCAAATTCTGGTCCCTGGAGTTGTAGTCCAATGCTCAAACCACAACACCACAAAAATATAAATCATTTTTATTTTTGCAGTTTGTAAATTTTCAACCTTGTTGCAAGCTGCCTTGAGCCCCAAACTGGGAAAATGGTGGGAGACAAATATAACAACAGCAGCAAACACAATGTGATCAATATATTAATAAAAATCCACTTGATTATGTCTACAACTGTACCATAGATTCTGGGGTTATAATTCCCAAAGTAACTTAGGCCACCTCTCCCCTTCAATTTATAGAATCATAGAATAATAGAGTTGGAAGAGACCGTAAGAGCCATCCAGTCCAACCCCCTGCCATGCAGGAAATCCAAATCAAAGCATCCCTGACAGATAGCCATCCAGCCTCTGTTTAAAGACCTCCAAGGAGGGAGATTCAATTACACTTTGAGGGAGTGTGTTACAGTGTCGGACAGCCCTTACTGTCAGGAAGTTCTTCCTAATGTTAAGCTGGAATCTCTTTTCCTGGAGCTTGCATCCATTGTTCCGGGTCCTAGTCTCTGGAGCAGCAGAAAACAAGTTTGCTCCCTCCTCAATATGACATTCCTTCAAATATTTAAACAGGGCTATCATATCACCTCTTAACCTTCTCTTCTCCAGGCTAAACATTCCCACCTCCTTAAGTCGTTCCTCGTAGGGCATGGTTTCCAGACCCTTCACCATTTTAGTCGCTCTCCTTTGGACATGCTCCAGTTTCTCCACATCCTTTTTAAATTGTGGTGCCCAGAACTGGACACAATATTCCAGGTGGGGCCTGACCAGAACAAAATATAGTGGCACTATTACTTCCCTTGATCTAGACACTATATTTTTATTGATGCAGCTTAAAATTGCATTGGCCATTTTAGCTGCTGCGTCGTACTGTTGACTCAGGTTCAACTTGTGGTCTACTTGGACTCCTAGATCCCTTTCACATGTAGTTTCATTCAGCCAGGTGTTGCCCATCCTATTTCTGTGCATTTCATTTTTCCACCCCAAGTGCAGTAGCTTACATTTCTCTGTGTTGAATTTCATTTTGTTAGCTTTGGCTCAGCTTTCTAGTCTATTCAGGTCATCTTGAGTTTTGATCCTGTCCTCTGGGGTATTAGCTACTCCTCCTAGTTTGGTGTCATCTGCAAATTTGATAAGTATGCCCCCAATTTTGTCCTCCAAGTCATTGATAAGAGCCCTGTGGGACCTCACTGGTCACTTCTCTCCAGAATGAAAAGGTGCCATTGTTGAGCTCCCTTTGGGTTCGGCCGATCAACCAGTTACAAATCCATCTTACAGTTGCATTGTCTAACCCATATTTTACAAGCTTGTTTGCAAGAATGTCATGGGGAACTCTGTCAAAGGCCTTACTGAAATCAAGATATACTATATCTACAGCATTCCCTTCAAAATTTGCTCCTCACTAGGGGAAGAAGCTTTTGCATCAAGGGCAGGGAAATTGGTGTCCTCCAGGTAGTTTGGAATACAGTTTGGTGTTTCATTTGGCTGGTTTGGATCAGTTCACCAAAACTGGTTGGTGAGATTGCTACAGTATAAGAGGTGGCAGTTGGGAAGGTTAAAGGGGGGAGTCAGGACTAGTGAAGGGGAGAAGAAGGAAGAGACCAGAGCCAACAAGGAGGACAGAGAGGGAAGGACTAGATCCTCTGGCACTGCAGGATAGAGCCAGAGATATGGACACACTGGCATCCCACTGCCCAGAACAGCTGCTGATTTATTATTTTTATTAAAAGATGCTGAAGAAACACCAGCCAGGCAAGGAGCTAAGTGAGAAATCAGCTCCTCAGATCCCAGTAGGGATCCAGGTGAAGGGAGACTGGTGGGACACATTTATATATATGTACACACTTTGGCAAAAAAATAAACAGAACTGTTTTTTAAAAAAGTATTTTTGAATGACATCACCGAATATAGACTATGCTAAGCAACAACAAGGAAACCCAATAATAAATATATAAACAATAACAATCCTGGTATGGCAAAAGCAAGTACATTTCTATGCCGCTTACTGATGTACAGTCTGAAATTCACAACTATATAGCAAGTTTTGTACAATGCTACTCTGCATTGTAAATAGCTTGCTCTATACAGTCAGCACTCCACATTTGTGGCTATGATTATTCACAGATCTGAGTCATATGCTATCTCTAGGTATATCTAGTTACTCCAGTGCAACTCTATGGGCAGCATCTGCCAGAAGTTGCACTTGAGGACCTAGCGATTCCTAGAGAGAAGACTTCTCTAGGCATTTGTCAGTCCTCCAGCACAATTCTATGGCCAATCTCTGGCAGATGTTGACTACAAAGTTCCACTGGAGGACCTAAAGATTCCTAGAGATGTGTTCTCTCGGGTTAAAAATTTATTATGCTTTTTATTTTTCCACTTTCATAGGGGTCCTGTACCTCTAACTCCAGCAAATGTGGAGGGCCCACTGTAGCTGTGAGTCTCTGTTGTCATATCATCACTGAATATAGCCCATTTCAAGGGACAGTTCTTTTTTAGCTACTCAAAATCAAAACTGCAAGGGTAGTCCTATGTAAAGTGTACTGCAGCAGTCTAAATAATAGTAGAAACAGCAAAGTGGCCAAATTGTGCATCACTGGTTAAGTGCAAGGCCCATGCTTGTCCTTTGTTTATGGGAACACAACTGAGGAACACAGGCACCTGCATCATATCCACTGACGTAGGGTGGATATTTTTCCATTGCTATATTTTACCACAGACAACATTCCATTTTCAGAAATACATTGTTTCATAAACAATCTGTACTAGTACGATAATGAATGGATACAACACAACTTGAATGGAGTAAATAGAGATGGCCCTAGTACCAGTCAAATCTAGAATGAAAGTTGTAATTCTCAGATGATTGCCTCTAGGAAGCACAATCTTTTTATGTGCACAATTCTTCATGCATGCCAATTAGTACCTTAACATTTTTCAGTTCCTTCCACCCTTCACCTCTTTGAACCAAAAGGATGCAAAGGAGGTATATACTATGAAGTTGTCATACCTGAAATCTTTTTGCAGTCCAGTGAAAATAATTTCCAAATAAAGCCTTAAATTTATTTAAGAGCAAGAAATAATGTCCAAGATGC
Organism: Sceloporus undulatus; assembly: GCF_019175285.1. Lineage (NCBI taxonomy): Eukaryota > Metazoa > Chordata > Lepidosauria > Squamata > Phrynosomatidae > Sceloporus > Sceloporus undulatus. The sequence goes on along the minus strand of NC_056526.1, from coordinate 7,156,072 downwards.
ATTTGTTCTTCTGTGAGCCGAAGTGGTGTAGCAGTTTGAGCACTGGTCTATGACTCTGGATACCAGTGTTTAAATTCTGGTTTGGCCATGGAAACCTATTGGGCAGTGGCTTGAGTGCTGAACTATGATTATAAGGATCAAAGTTCAATTGCCACCCAGCCATGAAACACCGTGGGTGATCTGGGCAAGTCACACTCTTTCAGCCTCAGAGGAAGACAAATCTTGCCAAGAAAATCACTTGAATGAGTCAGAATTGGAAGAGACTACAAGGGCCACCTGCCCAGTCCAATCCTCTGCCATTGTTTCATTCTCCCTCTGAGCTGAGACCAGTGGCTTCTTCATTTTGGGTTTCTGAAAAACAACTCATGTCAGATTAATCTGATATCCTTTTTTGATAAAAATTACCAACTTAGTAAACAAAGGGAATGCTGTAGATGTAGCATATCTTGATTTCAGAAAGGCCTTTGACAAGGCCCCCATTATATTCTTGCAAACAAGCTAGTAAAATGTGAGCTAGTCAATACAACTGTTAGGTGGATTTGTAACTGGTTGACCGGCCGAACGCAAAGGGTGCTTAACAATGGCTCCTTTTCATCCTGGAGGGAGTTCTGTCCTGAGCCCAGTGCTATTCAACATCTTTATCAATGACTTGGATGACAGAATTGGGGGCATACTTATCAAATTTGCAGATGACACCAAATTAGGAGCAGCAGCTAATATCCCAGAGGACAGGATGAAAATTCAAAATGACTTTAATAGATTAGAAAGCTGGGCCAAAATTAACAAAATAAACTTCAACAGGGAGAAATATAAGATTCTACACTTAGGTAGAAAAAATGAAATGCATAGATACATGATGGGGGCCACCTGTCTTAAGAGTGGCTACATGTGAAAGAGATCTAAGAGGCCATATAGACCACAAGTTGAACATGAGTCAACAGTGTGATGTGGCAGCTAAAAAGGCCAATGCTATTTTAGGATGCATCAATGGAAGTGTAGTGTCTAGATCAAGGGAAGTAATAGTGCCACTCTATTCTTATTTGTTGAGGCCTCACCTGGAATCCTGGGCAACACAATTCAGGAAAGATGTTGACAAGTTGGTGTCCAACAGAGAGCCACGAAAACAGTGAAGGGCCTGGAAACGGGGGCGGGTTATAGACCGCCGCTTTGAGGTGGTCTGCCGCCGCTGCCGTTTGCTCCGTAAGGGAGCCGTCGCAGCCACACCGCGTGGCTCCCTTGCGGAGCAAAAAAGAAGCTCCAAAATGGAGCTTCTTTCTGCGGCGCCCTAATGACGTCGCGAGGCGCCACTGGTGCACTCACAACGTCATTAGCACCGCGACACATTCGGATGCACAGTGTCCGATACATAAAGATGGCGCCGGCCATGTGGAACGGCCGGCGCCATATTGTACGGACAGAGTCCGTATTTTTAAAATGGGACGTCCTGCGGACGTCCCAAGTGCCGGTCTGTAACCGGCCTATGTCTTATGAAGAAAAACTTAGGGAGCTGGGTATGTTTAGCCTGGAAAAAATATGGCTAAGGGGTCATATGATAGCCCTGTTTAAGTATTTGAAGGAGTGTCACACTGAGGATGGAGCAAGCTTGTTTTCTGCTGCTCCAGAGACTAGAACATGGAACAGTGGAGGCAATCTACAGGAAAAGAGATTGTACTTCAACATTAGGAGGAACTTCTTGACAAATAGAATTGTTTGACAGTGGAACACATTCCCTCGGAGAGTGGTGGAGTCTCCCTCTTTGGAGGTCTTTAAGCAGAGGCTGGATGGCCATCTGTCAGGGATGTTTTGATTAATAGTTCCTTCATGGCAGGGGGGTTGGACTGGATGGCCCTTGATGTCTCTTCCAACTCTATGATTCTATGATTCCACTGTCTAAACTGACTTCCCAACACCTGTTGGTAAAGCAAAAACAACTCTGGGATTTTGTGTGGTAGGAGAGTGGTAGAACTGCACAGACCAGCACCACACTCCACCTGTTCAGTGTAGGATTTTTGCTTGTGATTCCCAGAATGCCAGTGGGGTTGTATCTGTTGGGGTTTGGTTCCAGGAGCCCTGTGGACACCAAAATCCATTGATGCTTAAGTTTCATTGTATGCAGTAAAATGGTGCCTCTTATGTAAAATGGCAAAATCAAGGGTTGTTGTTGTTGTTATGTCCCTTCAAGTCATTTCTGACTTATAGTGACTCTAAATAACCTAGTACAGTTCTTCTGCCCTCTATCACAAATCTACAGTATGCTGCCAGACCCATGATCTATAGAGCTGGGAATGTTACTTTTCTGGACTATAACTACCAGAATTCCCCATCCATCATGGATAGCTGAAGAATTCTGATAGCTGTACTCCGAAAGAAGCAACTTTTCCAACTTTGCATCAAGTTCACATTGTTTCTTCTGATAAACAGTGGATCTCCAAAGTGTCTGGTCTGTACCCACTTTGATGGTGTTGATACATCATCATCATCATCATCATCATCATCATCCCCCCACCTTTCCCCCAAAATTGGGACTCAAGAGTGGCTTAGAATTTAAAAGAGCAGTACAATTAAAACATACAAGAGAGCATTACTTTTAGAGCTTTCTTTGCCATGTTGTCCCAGTTAGTTCTCCCCCTCAGAGACATTATTATTATTAGTAGTAGTAGTAGTAGTAAGCTTTATTTTATATAGCACTGTAAATTACACAGAGCGTATAAAAATCTATTTAATTAGATGGTTCCCTGCCCTTGGGCTTACAATCTAAAAAGGCATGACACAAAAAAGGAGAAGGGAATAGTGGGTGGAAGGAGACATGACTGGTATCAACATCTACCTTACCAGTATCCAAGGCGCGTTACAGACCGCCCCTTTGGGTGCACCTTTCCCCGCCGTCGGCAGCCGCTGAAGCCCCATCTGCTGCTTTCCGGGCGCGGGGAAGCGGCAAAAGGGAAAGGGGTGTCCTGGGGCCAAGCCCCAAGGACACCTGTGGCGGCAGGAGAAGGGGAGAAGGGGCCTCCTTTGGTCGCTGGGCGCAGCCGTCTGAAGGCTGCGCCCAGCGGACCAAACCAGGAAGGAGCTCCGAAACGGAGCTCCTTCCAGGGTCACGGAAAGGGCGCCCCTAGGCGCCCTGCCGCAACCCCAATACGTCACAACCGCGCCGCCTCGTTTGGAGGCGCGCGGTCGTCATGTATCAATGGCAGCGGCCGTCACCATTTTGGGTGCGCAGCAGCACTAGGGTTAGGGCGGTGCAGAAGCACCGCCCTGTCTTAACCCTAGTACGCGCTCTGCGTGTACTTTTTAGCCCATATGTAATGGCCCAAAAGTTAAAGCCCAGCTTTCTATCAAAGCCTATGGGGTTTAATTCTGTTGTCCAGTTCTGTAAAGAATCATTGTTTTAAACTGTTTAAATTTGTTAAATTGTTCAATATTCTTGTTTTTTTTTAATTGCATCTCACTTTTCTCCAAATGGGATTCAAAACACCTTATAATATAAATTAAAACAAAACATCTAAAGCAATACGGCGTACAAAAGTTGTTTAAAACGTTGAAATATACATCCACTTAAAACAGTACTGGTAAGATTTTAATGTCAAAACACTTGGAATTAAACTTTTAAAATACATATTGCATATTAAAAACAGCACATCTAACAGCATATCCCTCTTCAGTGGTCATTTAAGACTTTTAGACTATGTAAATTATTCTTTGAGCGTCAGCATGGTGTAGTGGTTTGAGTGATGGACTACACAGCCATTAGGTGACCTTGGGAAAGTCACACTCTCTCAGTCTCAGGAGAAGGCAATGCAGACCTCCTTTGAACAAATTATGCCAAGAGAACCCCCTTAACAGAGTTGCCTTAGGGTTGCCATAAGTTGGAAATGACTTGAAGTTACAAATAACAAATTATTCCTTAAGTGTTTTACATGTTGAAACTTTTTTTGGAATTATTTTAAATTCGTTTTATTTGTATACTGTCCTGAGATCTTGTGCTATAGTGTCAGACATAAATATTTTAATTATATATCTATATGTAGGGCAATTTTGGTGTAGTTGTTTGAGCACTGGACTACAACTCTGGAGATCAGGGTTGGATTCCCTGTTCAGCCATGAAAATTCAATGGGTGACCTTGGGTGAGTCACACCCTCTTGGCCCCAGAAAACGGCATGATAGGGTTGTCTTAGGGTTGCCATAAGTCTGAAATGACTTGAAGACACAAAGGAACAAAAGATATATATACGTAGGTGCATATGTATATAGAAGGAGAGGCTGAACTTGGGATCTTCTTGCATGAAAAGCAGGATCACTCTTTCCCCCAGGGAAGCATTCAACTTCTGATAGCTATCCCTATCCTAATGACCCCTTTAAAAAACTCTTGTGACTTATTCTGACAATCTCGGAAACAGAATCATGCCAAAATGCATTAACAAAGGAACAATAAAACATTGCCAACTTGTGCAACAACGCTGTCACTAAGAACTGGAGGAAGGCTTTTGTGTTAGAGGATCTTTAAATAGAAGTGAATAGAAAGGCAAGTGGATTGTGCCCTTCCCTGAAGGTTCTGGCTCCTTGAATGAAAGGGAAACATCTCCTGCCAAGCTTGCTCCTGACCAGTGGATTCCAGGAACCTTCAACATATAAATACCTTTCTGAGAGTTCCACAGATACCATGGACCATTAAAATAAATGACAATTAAATCATTAAAATAAAGACAAATAAATGGGTCCAAGAGCAAACCAAGCCTAACTGTTCAATAAAAGATAAAACAATTAAACTGATGCTATGTACTTTGGACATATCATGAGATGACATTTTATTGTTAGCTGCCATCATGTCCTGCAAATGAAGAGCTGTAGTTGCCTTGATTTGAGCCTATCCACCTGCAAAGCAGTCTTCCTTTAATGCAGAGTTTCCAAAACTTTTGTTCTCCAAATGTTTTGGACTTCAGCTCCCAGGATTTCTGACTGTTGGCCAAGCTGGCTGGGTTTCTGGGAAGTGAAGTCCAAAACATCTGGAAGACCAAAGTTTGTGAACCACTGCTCTAATGACTCACTAGAAAAGACAACAGTGCTTAGTAAAGTGGAAGGCAGTAGGAAAACACTGTATCTCCCCATAGGAATCTGCCAGAGTTTTAAGATCATCAACAGAAGGTTTTATTTCCATCCTGCCACCAACACAGGCTTGCTGAGGACATGAGAGAGACCCTTCTCCATGGTTGCTCTTACCCTCTGGAACTCCCTTCCACATGACACTAGGCTGGCCCTAATTTCCTTTCACCAGCAGGCAAAAACATCTTTATTTAACTGGGGCCAGTCCTACCAGAGATTTTTTTTTTCAAACTGAGAGATGCTAGGATTGAATTGGGACCTTTTATGTGTAAGATACAAGAGCCGTTCAACGGTGTAATACACTGCCTCAGAAAGTGGTGGAATCTCCATTTTGGAGGTTTTTAATCAGAGGCTGGATGGCCATCCATCACAAATACTTTGATGGTGTCTTCCTGCATGGCAGAATGGGGTTCAATTAGATGACTCTTGCGATCTCTTCCAACTCTATGATTCTATGTGTTCTAGTTATAAGATGTAGTTTTGGTGTCTTCAAGCAGAGACTCAATTAAATAGACATAAGAACATCCAAAGGATAAAGTAAAGGAGGTCCCACTCTTTAATTTAATGTTCAGTTTATTGACTCGCAGATCAGAATTAGGGGAAGGGGGTGGGATTGGCTTTAAGAAAGCATTGGAGCAATGTGGCTTCATGTCTAGTTCCCACCACTTAGTACAACAGTGGGATGTTGACACAGTCAGCGTTTGGGCATTTCCTGTCTGAACTTTGAAGGAATGTAAAGTAGACAACCGTCTGTGAGTTTGGCAGTGCACTAAGTAGGGGATGCTGAGTTGCCACAGTTGCTCAGGCCAATGTGATGCTGGAAAAAGGCAACCCCAGTGGAGTTAGTGACAGGTAGCAGCATCTGACATAGTAAAATATATTGGTTCCCATACCTGTAGTGGATTTCACATCCACTGTAACCCAAAAATTACAGAGAATTCAGAAAGGATAAATTACTGTTTTGATCATGTCATTCCAATAGTCAATTCAAGTGAGTGAAAAGATCTGATGAAAGGTCTGAGCAGCAGCAAAACATAATGGTGTCCCCACTTTTCTATTTCAGTATACAAGAGAGGGAGGAAGAGGAGGCAGAATATATATAATGTCCTTCTGTGGGATGGACACTTAAAAAAAAACCAGCAAGATTTTAGCACTGACTGGCTACTGAATAAAAAAGGACTTTTAGTAGACATGTGCTGTGCTTAAAAACAACAACACTGATGTATTTTTAAAAAATGCTTTTTAAAAATTCAAGAGTGTTTTAATGTTATACTGGTACAACACAGTTAAAGTCTCTGACAGTGAAGCTCCTTTTTACAAAGTCTTTCTGTGTCCCCCAGCTTCATCTGAACACCTGATGAGAACCAGTGGGTTGGAGTGTCATCCTGGGAATTGGGAAATCCAGGTTTAGCTCCCAACTGAGCCATAAAATATATTGGAGCCGCTTCTCTTTCCCTTCTCACCCCCATCTCTCTGCCTGATCTATATCAGTGTTTCTTAAACCTTGGTCCTTCAGACTTTAGGGGTCCAGCTCCCAGAATTCTTGACTGTTGGCCACACTAGCTAGCGCTTCTGGTAGTTGAAGTCCAAAATATCCGAAGGACCAAAGTTTGGAAACCACTGGTCTATACCTCAGGGTGGTTGCAAAACAGAGGTGGGCAAAATTATTGCATCCAAGATTCTGTGCTTGGGATCCTCTGGTAATAGTACAAACTGCCAAAACAAATACTGATACTGACATATTTTTGCATGCACAGTTCTTCCTAAACAAAGATCTGGACAATGAAGCCCTTGGGTAGATGCCTAGAACAATGGTGGAGAAACATTCACCATGGGTTAGGAAGCCAGCCTGGTTTAAGGTTTTAAGTAATGGACTACAATGCTGGGAAACCAGAGTTCAAATCTCCATGTGGTGTAATGGTTTGAGTGCTGGACTACAACTCTGGAGTTCATAGTTTGATTCCCTGCTTGGCCATGGAAAACCACTGGGTGACCTTGAGCAAGACACTCTGTCAGCCTGGGAAGAAGGCTATGGGTAAACCTTCTCTGAAGAAATTTTGCCATTATAGGGTTGCTATAGGTTGGAGCCTACATTCCCAAAAGGTGGAGCTGGGAGATTGCTTTTTAGCCTTCTAGCCAGTAGCTTAGTGGGGGTCCTACAGGGCTCAAGGTGCTTTTTCGACATTACATGAAACCACAGGAGGAGATCATCTGAAGTTCTGTGGCTGAGTTTCATCAGTATGCTGATGATGTCCAGTTCTATGTCTCTTTCACACCTGATGCCAAGGAGGCTGTGGAAGGCTTGAATTGCTGGGATACAGTGAAGGACTGGATGTGGATGAACAATCTGAGGCTCAATCCAGACAAGACAGAAGTGCGACTGGTCAATAGGAAAACTATCTTGGGCTTGGGATCACATCATCTTCTGGATGGGGTTACACTCCCCCCAAATGATCAGCAGCTTGGTGTTGCTCTTAGACCCAAGTGTTGCTCTCGGATAGCCAGGTGGCTGTTGTGGTCAGGAGTGCCCAGTTTTGGCCGGTGTGCCAGGTTCACCCTTTCCTAAAATGGATGGAACTGGCCACAGTGTTTTATGCGTTAATCTCCTCTTTATTAGATTACTGTAATGTGCTCTACATGGAGATGTTGTTGTAGTGTTCAGAAGATACAGCTAGTGTAAAATCCACTATGTTAGGTGACATATGACAACTGCCTTACAACAGGATTTTGAGCAGAAAGTGCTTCAAACATTCCTGGAAAATATAGTGGTTTTGCATCGCAAACCCAATCAGCAGTTAAAGTAACCCTTCAAAAATCTACCAAAAATCAGACAAAATGAAATTGTAAGTGACATAACCATTGCTGGTACAACCTCTGGGGTGATGGTGGTGAAGAGCCAGAAACTCTACCATACACAGTTGCCCAGCCCAGGTCTTAAAGGATAACTCTTCTAGGTGCCTCAAGTTTACCCGGGAAAGCATCCACGTTTCTGGTCTGCAAAGAATTTTGAACATATGCATCATGTGCTTCATTGCCAATAGTTGGATTTTGCAAACACACACATCATCACATATACACACCAGAAAAGCAATAATCTGAACAACCTCAAAACTAATTAGTTCACAAAGAACTGGCTAGCTCCCCCCATACTGCAGAGGAGCTAATAACAGGAGACAAAGGATTGTGTCTTTGGAGAGAAGCTTGTTAATTTCAGATGCTGATTTTCTGTGGTGAAAACAAGATAAGCCTATCAAAGGCTGAGTCCAATCCCACGGCAGTAGATGAGACAGGAGGCCCCTACCCTTGGAAATAAAGTAAGAGAGAGGGGTAGACACAGAGAGAAAGAGACATTGCAAGCCAGCTGGTCATTAACCTCCTAGTCTTCCTAGCTCCCAGATACCTCTGGGCTGAATAGGAAATAGGCTTAGAGCTTAGTAGCTCTACATGCCTTGCGGCTAAAGAGTCCTCTCTTTTCAGTAAGGCCATTGGGCAAGGGGGCTTGTTCCAATTCTCATAAGCACATATACACAAATAAAAGGATAAAGAAACAGAAAAAATAATCTAAGACTAACAAGGGGGAAGAAAACTCCCATTTCTTCTGCTCTGTTAGAACACAAATAAAATAGGTGCCACTCTTTGCTTTTTTTGCTGCAGTATCCTGGAATTACACTCAGCCCTTCTTATCCATGGGGGATCCATTCTGGACCCCCCTCATGGATCCAAAAAAATGTGGGACCTCAAGTCCCGTTGTCCCTAATGGCAGCGCAACATGTGCATGACCACAGCCATTGGAGACAATGGGGCTTGCCATCTGCGGATACTGAAATCTGCAGATGGCAAGCCCATGCATGGTGAGGCCCAGCATACTTCTAAATGTACAAGTAGCAGTTTGTCCTCAACTCTCACTAGAAACCAAAATGACTAAACTGAGGCTATTGTACTTTGGACATATCATGAGACAACATGGCTTAGTAGAAAAGGCTATAAAGCCTAAAGCCAGTGTGGTATAGTGGTTTGAACATTGGACTATGACTCTGGACACCAGGGTTTGATTCCCTGCTTGGCCATGATACCCACGTGCCAAGAAAACACTGTGATGGATTTGCCTTAGGGTTGTCATAAGTCAGAAACGATTTCAAGGCACACAACAACAACAAGGCAGTAGAAGAAGAGGAAGATCGCATTATAGGTGGATATACTCCATCAAGGGAGCTACAACCCTGAGTTTAATGAGGTTGCCATGAGTAAAAAACAACCTGACAGCTCATAGCAACAACAAAAAGGCTTAGTTCAATACCTGTCACAGTGCACAGTTAAGACAGGCTTAAAGTGATGCATTTTCAACCCAAGGGTTCAGTCCTTCAGTCTGAGGACATGTGAAAACTTGTGGAAGCTAAGTCTAGTCTGTCCCTGGATGAGGCACTGATTGGGAAGCCCAAGTATATCACTTAGCAAAGAAAATCAAAGACCGTAATATACACAAGCAATTAACGTAGATACCTAGGCTAGACTTAAGCAACCAGACTCCTTGTTCTGGCAACTTCCAGAGGTGACAGACTACAGCCTCTAGTGTCCCAACTGATAATATCTTATTGGTTCTTTTTGTAAAAAAAGCCTTTTCTGATCCAAACCAGGCCCAAAGGAATCTGAAATTTTGTAAGAATGGCAAAATATGCTCCGGTTGGCTGTGTCTACACTCACAGGAAAACCTGGCTTACTGTTGTGGCTTCTGGATCCTCAGGGAGGATGAGCTATCAGAATAAGTGGTACCTACAATGGGCCAATACTGGCCACACAATCTGTACACCCCCCCCCCCCCATGCCCCATCCTGGCCCTGGTCCTGTTAAAATGCAATATGCACCAGAGGAACCATGTGAAATAGTGACAGTGCTGTGGAAGGAGTTGGAATTTCTGGGTGGAAAGAGGTTAGCAGCTGACCTGGCCCATTGGTGCCTCTTCCTCATCTCTCTCACCCATCAATTCTCCTCCCTCCATCCCCACATTGATGGGCAGTCCACACACTCAGGGGATTCTCCAGAGTTTTGGCCTGATTCAGGGCAAACAGGGATTGTTTTGACTATGGAAAATTGCCTTGGAGTGCAGATTGGACCTGTGTTTAATAGAATTATAGAGCTGGAAGAGACCACAAGGACCACCAACTCTAACCCTCTGCCATGCAGGAAGACACAATCAAAGCACCCCCAACAGATGCCCATCCATCCTCCGCTTAAAATCCTCCAAAGAAGGAGACTCCACCACACTCCAAGGCAGTGTATTATTCTGCCAAACAGCTCTTACTGTCAGGAAGTTCTTTCTAATGTTTAGGTGGAATCTTTTTCCCTGTAGTTTGAACCCATTACTCTGGGTTCTAGTCTCTGCAGCAGCAGAAAACAAAGTTGCTCCATCTTCAGTATGACATCCATTCAAATATTTAAACATCGCTATCATATCACCTCTTAACCTATTCTTCTCCAGACTAAACATAACAAGTTCCCTAAATTTCTCCTCATAAAGCATGGGTTCCAGACCTTTCACTATTTTAGTCACCTTCTTCTGGACACACTCCAGCTTGTCAACATCTTTTTTGAATTGTGGTGCCCAGAACTGGACACAGTATTTGTCTATTTTGGCCACGTGAGTGTGGGAACAGGTAAGTGTGGGAACAGAGCAGGAACATTTCTTTTCCTCTATATGGACAAGGCCAAAGAAAGTCTTTCGGGACTATGATTTACCACTTTGGGAGCTAAGGTGTCAAGGGTGTTGCAATGAGTTAGAAAGATGCAAGCCTCCCAAGGCCTGGGGAAATACAAATATAACTCCCAGACCCACAGAAAGCTGCCCACATTTGCTGTATGGCTTTATCTGGGGCTGATGTACAAAGAAAGGAGTGGGGACTTTGCCCTCTAGAAGCAAATATGCTAATGGTACTGACACATATGTAGTCATAAGAGAACCCACTCAAACTAATTCACTACTGCAGATGACTCACATGAAGCCTGTCTGGGTTCATATCGATTGTGTTTGTTAACTTTGCTACAGTTGCAAAAATAAGACATATACAGTTGAGTCGACATGCTCACATGTGCACTTATGCTGCAGAAGTGGGTGAAGCATCACTTTGAATAATTCAGAGGGAAGTAATGGAAAGACCAGCTAAGCAAAGGGTCTGAGGTAACACAGAGCTCTGCTTAAAATGGAGGGGTTTGCTAATGTGCCATCAATATCGAGTAATGCCTAGTCAAGAGGTACTCAACCTTTGGGGCCCAGACACACAGTCTCAAAGGAAATTTATTTCACAGTGCACCAAAATGCTTATCTCATCCTCCTCTGTTCATCTTGGGATACAGAGATACAGGCTAAATCTCACCCATCCAGAATTCAGAAATCCAAAATACTGCAAAATTGTCCACATGGGTAGCTAAGATAGTGACAACTTTACTTTCTGATTGTTCAGTCTGCACTTTGTTTCATGCACAAAATATTATGTATAAAATTACCTTCAGGCTAAGAGCCCTCCTTCCGATCACCATCTTGAGGGGGAGAGAGGCCTGTTATGTTTTATTTTGACTTTGTATTGTACTTCCTGTTGTACACCGCTTTGATCTAATTTGGAAAAGCGGTATATAAATAAACATTATTATTATTATTATTATTATTATTATTATTATTATTATTATTATTATTATTATGTGTATAAGATGTGCTGTTACACATCTTTGATATTCACTAACAGGGTTTCTTAATGCCTCCGCTACATGGATAAGTATTCATAAAATTACATTACATTGACTGTGATAAAGGATTCTGGCCAATAACTTTAACCCTTATCATTATTTTAACTAATCTTGCATTTAAACTGTCTTTAATTCTATTGTGTTTTAATGTTATAACAATGCTGTTTTAATAATATAAACTTGATCTGTTTTTATTCACATTTAATCCTGTTGCGCTTTAATGCTATAATTTATTTACGGTAAGTCTGTTCTAATTTCATTTCCTTTCTTTCACCACACACAGACACACACTTTTTAAAAAGTTACTGTTAGTTGCCAGCCTCTTTAAGTCCCAAGTGAGATATCAATCAAATAAATAAATAAATGGAGCTGATCCAGAGCCATGATCTTTTTACTTGCTCTGGCCTGCATATTCCCCAGCTATACTGATACAGTGACTAGGGATGGCACCTTTCCTCTGGATGCCTGCCTTGAGTCATGGGCTGGGTGAGGAAAAACAAACTCAAGTTGAATCCAGAGAAAATGGAGGTACTAGTTATAGGTACTTCAGGCCCGGGGATGGAGATTTCTCAACCAGTCCTGGACGGGGTCACAATTCCCCTAAAGGACAAAGTTCGCAGTTTGGGAGTACTGGATCCGTCTCTACAGTTATCATCTCAAGTAGATGCGATGGCCAGGAGTTCTTGGTACCAACTTCGCTTGGGCGTACCCACCTGATTCTGTATAAGACCATGATAAATGCTTCACCCTGATGATGAATATAGGATTCTTGATTATTAGATATTTTAAGGAACTAATAGGAATGTTGTAATTCAGCATCAGTACAGTGGATCCTTGTTATACGCTGGGGTTTGGTTCCAAGATCCCCCGTGTATAACAAAATCCGTGTATGCTCAAGTCCCATTAAGTATAATGACATAGCAAAATGGTGTCCCTAATAAAAAATGGAAAATCAAGGTAAATTTATACTTTTTTGGAACATTTTCAAACTGTGTATGCTTGAATCTGTGTATAAAAAATCCATGTATAAGAAGGGCCGACTTATAGTTTGTATCTGTATTAGTATTGTATTTCTAATGATATAATCCCGCTTTGATCCTTGCGAGAAGCGGGAAATATAAATAAAA
>NC_056526.1:7141691-7143099 GCF_019175285.1 Sceloporus undulatus | reverse complement strand
ATTATTATTATTATTATTATTATTATTATTATTATTATTATTATTATTATTCAGCACTCTTTTTCAGGTGTTGTGAACTGAATTGAACCAGCAGGGGTAGCTGATGTTTCTCATTGTCAATGAGGTGGCATATCCTCTTTGGGGTTCTGTCCAGGCCTTGAAGGAAAGGGGTTGGACTGGATGGCCCTTGTGGTCCCTTCCAACTCTAAGATTCTATGAACGATATCCTGAAAATAAGTTTAGCATCCTGGATAACCTCTCTGAAATACAGATCTTAATGCAAATCATAGAATCATAGAGTTGGAAGAAACCACAAGGGGCATCCAGTAAATCTACATTGCAGAAATAATGTAGCTTGGCACTGTTTTAATTGCCCTGGTTCAATGCTATGGAATTCTGGGATTTGCAGTTTTATTCCATATTTAGCCTTCTCTATCAGAGAATTCTTGTGCCACAACAAACCACAACTACCAGGATTCCATAGTGTGTATCCCTCAGAGCCAGACCACAGCCAAGGCTTGTAGATTCTTTTTGTATTGCCAAAATCTGACCATATCTCTCTGCCTCTACTGCCAAGATCCTGGTCCATGCCCTAGTGATCTCACGACTTGATTAATGTAACGTCCTCCTGGCTGGGCTTCCTCTTTCTCACCTCCGTCCTTTAATCTCTGTTCAGCATTCAGCTGTACGCATTATCACTTCCACCCACCGCGCTGACCACATCTCTCCTGTGTTGGCATCCCTTCACTGGCTCCCCCTCCCTTTCCGCATTCAGTATAAGCTCCTGCTGTCGACATTTAAAGCCCTCCATGGACTGGCCCCTCCTTAGTTATCAGACCTTCTTTCTCCTCACCTTCCCACTTGGGCCCTCCATTCTGGTAGTCAAGGGTTCCTGTCTCAGCCCAGGATTTCCTCTGCCCCATCCCGGATTCGCCCCTTTTCACTCGCTGCCCCTCACTCCTGGAACCTTCTTCTCCCACAAGCAAGAGCCATCACTTCTTTAACCAGCTTCAAAACGGAGTTGAAAACCATCCTGTTCAGAGAAGCCTTCCCAGGCATTGCATAATTGTTGCTTACTATTTGATGTTCTTTTGGTGCCTGTTTATCAAACCATTTCCTGTATTGCTATGTACTGTATATGCATTATCCTACTTGAGAGTATGTATTTTCCCTGGAAAATGATTAAGCATCCATTATGAAGCCAAGCCCTCCCTCCAGTCCATCTGCCTTGGTCCAGGCCTTGGAGGTAGAGAGGAACTGCTGGACCTCTTACTCTTTCCCTCCACCACTCCCTTCTCCTTCTGTGTCATGTCTTTTTAGATTGTAAGCCTGAGGGCAGGGATCCATCTAACTAAAAAGATTGCATGTACAGCGCTGTGTAAATTTACAGCGCTTCATAAATAAAGGT
>NC_056526.1:7101224-7141681 GCF_019175285.1 Sceloporus undulatus | reverse complement strand
TAATAATAATAATAATAATAATAATAATAATAATAATAATAATAATAATAAAAATGAAGCTAATATACCATCTCATTGAACAAAAGGTCATCATGCCACAGGAATACTGGTCAAGATCCTACATGTATGTGTGTAGCTCCACATGTGTAGCTGTATGTTCTCCCACTGCCTGATAGCTGTCTAACTGGGGGGGTGGGGGGATCAGCTTATCAGTGGAGAAGTGGATGAGATGGGAGGCAACTGCACCTGGTCTCAGCTCAGTGGGGGAAACGGGGGTGTGCTCTCAAATGGAGTGCACCTACCATTTCATTCCCCTGGAAGCCTAGAGCAATAGTTGATCATGGTCCAAATCACCCCTTCCTACCCTGTCTTTCTTGTAAGAAGGAACAGCAGTCACAGCACCTCCCAGAGCTTGATATTTCTGGGCACAGGCGGTATTCAGATGCAGTTTAAGAGAATAGCCTTCTGCACTTCATCTGAAAAGGGACTTATGCATGTGTAAGCTTCAGTTACTCCCAATGGGTTTTGTTTTTAATTCCTTTCCCAATGAACCTCATTGTAGAGTGTGGCAGTAAAATGGAGAGCATTTCCTATTGTAGTTCTCCATCCTCAGACTTCCTTCTATAGGGAACTCCATTTCACTGATTCTCCTTTGAAATTTCAAGTAATGTGTTAAGATCCGAGCTTGATGAAGTTAACTATCTCATTTTACAATTCACACAGTCCTTCAATTTGGCTGCTAGCTGGGGGATTCTGGGAGCTGCAGTAAAAAAAATAATTTCCCCAAACCCCGTTTCAAGACCATGCCTGCATAGGATAAACTTCAGGTTTCTAGAATAGGGATGGTTGCTTTTCAGTCTTCCAGATGCTGCTGAAGTGCAACTCCCAGCTGCTCTACCCAGCCAATAGTGAAGAATGCTGGCATTTGTAGTGCAATACAATGTGGAAGACCACACAATTCCCACTCTGTTCCAGAGGAATAAGCATTGAGAGGTTTTTGCTATACTGTTTTCCCCAGTCTGCAGTTTGGCTGTGCAAATTACCATTTTACAGTTTTTGAAATGCATTTTTCTTTGTATTCAGGTGTGAGGAAGGGTGAGTCAAGGAGCCTCAGCACCCACTCCCTGGCCAGTACTGGAAGGAAAGCCTTTATTGTCTCAGTATTCTCCAAGATCCCTGGCTCCCTCGCTGACCCCAGGGAGAGGCCCTTCCTCTCCAGCCACCGCCTTCTGCTGCTGCTGACTTTTATATTTGAATCCCCAGCTCTGCCCATTTCCTGGCTCCTTTTCTTCAAACACAAATGGGTCCACACTCACAATGAGAATGTTACTCAGGAGGAAACTGTGGTATGGAGTCAAGGGAAACATTTCAGGCCAATGCAGCAAAACGACTTGCCCTCCAGTGGCAGCTGGACACTTCTGTCACTGGAGTGGTGAGTCCTTGCCGGATTTTTGTCAGCTATTTTACCTGGATTTTAGAGTTCTTTTTCAGTGCTGAACCTGATCTTCCAAAAATAGGTTCAGCACCTTAGAAATCTTCTTAAAATTTCAAGCAAAAACCCTAGGTGAAGACATACCAACAAATAGGACATAACAGCTATCACTATTGCTCTTGTTTCTTCTACCATATATTCTAAGGATGGTGAGGATGTATTTTTTAAAAAATCCAGAAGAGAGAAGAGCAGATACAATATGGAAGAATCATGTATGGCAATCAGATCCCATTCCCATTTTTTCTAGAGCTGCTTATAGGCTAGAGTTCTTCAAAAAGTATCTAAGGGCAATATAAAATTTCACAGAGCATTAACAAATGGTTGAAAGTAGTGGCTTTTTCAGCAGATGTGATTTAGTGGAATCAAAGAAGAAAGCTGGTTCAGTTCCAGTGCAGAGGCAGGTTTAACTAAAGAACTGGCACATATATGCCTGTTCCAAACAAAATCTGACATTTCCACCTCTTACTGGGGGATTGTTTGGAAAGTATCTTGGTTGAGATGATGGACAGGGAAACAAGATGCCCATCTCCTCCTTGATAGGTCTACCAATCCATCAGGATCATGGTGAAGGCCTGCCAGAGAAAAACAGACTTTCAGTGTTGGGTTGCAGCACCATGCCCACAGTAAACAATACAATAAAGCAAAGAATGGGTTTCTACTCTCTGTTACTCTACTGTGGCTGTGTGTGCTTATGTACAACAAGCAAGGTAAACAACTGCCTTCAGAACCACTTACTAAGCATTGGTGATAAGCAAAATAGAAAGAAAAGGGGAAAGCAGATTAGTCTGCCCCACTAGGTATCCTGGCATGTTGAAAAGGCAGAAATCTAAGTTTGCCATCAAATGGAAATTATAAGTGGAGGCTGTTAAAAAAAGGAAATCATCCCAGGATGCATTTTGGAAGAGGCTTTCAAATCATCTAGGATTCAACATGTTTCCATTTACTTATGCAAGGCTTGGCTGACCTGGATGTTTCATTTCACATATGCATAATGTTAGTTTTGGGAAAAAAAGTTTGTTAACATGTTAAACTACCCTTCTTTTTAGTGTTGTAGCAACCTATGCCTATTCTTTCCATGTTGTTTCTGCCTCTGGCACCAAAGTTTTTGTTGAAGAAAGTGCATGAACACATCTACTTCATTAACTGAGGTATACCTGTACACACATTAGTCACTAACAGGAATCTGACCAATATATTTATTGTAAGAGTGTGTGGTTTACCTTTAGGAACTAGTCTTCTGAGAAGCTGGGTTTCTAGGCTTTCATACATTTGAACTTTTTGTACCACATTTGTATTTTCTTTTTGTTTTTAACTGATGGCTGTCCTGTTACTGGCACCGTGTGTTTTGTGATTGCATGCCCACCCGCTTTAGGGCTCTGGAAAGCCATGTGGCAGGATATTCATTTTAATCAACTCTCTCAAATCAAATATAAATACATATTCTAGGGCTCAGTCAAAAACAGAGCCCTGGCATAAATGGTTACGCTCTGGTGTAAAATGAGTCCTGAGCTTTGGAGAAAGAAGGAAGGAGGGAGGGATCGCAGTAGGAGAAATGACAGAGTGTCCAGGAAAGGCTATTTGGTACAGACCAATTTCCCAGTTCAGTGAACATGTTGGGGCTCCTTTGTATCACTGCAAAACAAGACATCAAACACCAATCCTGCTAAACCTGATCTGCCTCCCTCCCTTATCTCTATGTTAGTGATCCATGCTCTCCACTACCAAACTCATCCAACTGAGTCATATTCGTTTGATAAGGGTACCCAGAAATGATTCACTTATAATTCAAGCGTAATGCAGGAAATATGACAAGTTTTGTGTGAGAGAGACAGTGACTGATACTGAGACAGAGAATGGAGCATGATCAAGGTGGCCTTTAAACATAAGAGGAGTTGTGCTACTGAATGAGGCCAAGGAATTATCCAGTCTGATACTTCTGGGTAGCCACCAATCAGAAAAGAATGCTGTTTTCACTAGGAAGCCTATGCATCACCATGGCCTGCTCCCAGTCCCAATACTTTATTGGAAGTAAAACAAAGTACATGCAATTCTTCTCCTGACTTCCCATGCCACCCTATCCTTCCCTTGCTGTCCCATGCCTCACTTCCCTTCGCCTCCTCTGTTCTTTTTATACATCTGTTTTAGTTTGTAAACTCACTGGAGCAGAGACCTATCAAATCTCTGTTTCTTTATAAACTGCCACAAACATACAAATCCACAAAACAGTGATAACTTTATTATACTACCCAAAATGCACAAAATATATCACACAAGCTTTCGAAGCTCCATTGGCTTCTTCATCAGGCAAAGTTGTTATCATATGAGGTGGAGGGAGTATAATGATGCCAGGCCTGCATTTTGTCAAGATGTTGTTGGCGTTGTTCTGAGTTCAGATGGCACGGCGGGATATCCATAAATGCAGGCTACTCCATAAAGGTAGGGATATCCATAAAGGTCACAGATGTGTGCGTGTGTGTGTGTGTGTGTGTGTGTGTGTGCGTGCGCGTGCATGTGCGCGTCAGTCCAGGGGACAAAACTTCTTAATGTTCAGGAAATAAAATTTAAATTCCATAAGCAACACAAAAAGATACTTCATTTGAGATGCAGGATGTGCGTCCTCTGCCGAATAAGGGTATCACTATTTTGTGGATTTTGAATGTTACTGTACTTTGCTATATGACCAACACAGCTATCCCTGGATATGCGACAAACATAGATCAGTTTCTTTTTTGGTAGTGTTCCTCAAAAGATGGTACTAAGAATGTAAGAAGACTCACACTGGATCAGACCAAAGGCCTTTCAAGTCCAACATCCCATTCCCACAATGGCCAATCAGTTGCCTATGTGAAGCTTAATAGCAAAGCATGATTTTGGTTTAAAAAACCAATCTCCTCAAAACTGTGAATTACGTACCATCTCCCTGAGAAGTTCTTCTGTAGCTCAGAACATAAAACATGAACCAAAACTCAGAAAAGGCAAAGAGCATGCCTTTAGTTTAAGACAGTAATCCATTCAGTGCTATGCATGTACTCTAGGAAAATACTTTCCTTTCAATACCATGGGAGTTCCAAATAAAAATACACAATTGCACTGTTGTTCAGTTTGGCATGCAAATCTTAGACCATAATTGCAGTATGTACACAAGATGCTCTAAACGACAGTTTAGCATGTTATGCAAATGTGCCAAATGTTTAAGAAAAAAATATTTGTTCTGCACTTCAGTGTTCTGTGTTATTATTTTATAATGCACCAGGAAAATTTATAATGCACTAGGACTGATGTTGATTTTGCTAATGATCTGAATGATACAAAAGTTTGATATAGCAGTATTTATTTCACATAAAATTTCATGCAGTACAGACCCAAACAAGGTCTTTCATAAAAAACTGAAGTTTGATCATCAGTCTCAAACTGGCATAACATTTTCAAGAGGTCTACTGATGTCTCAGCATCAAATGTGGTAAACCAGTCATGCAATTTTTTTCCCTACAAAAATCTGAAGTTTGTTCAAGAGATACCCAAACTGGCTGACAGATCAAGTCCAAAAGTCTTACTACAGTTTTTGTTTTGCCCTTATTAAACAACAGAAGCCTGGTGACCAAGCATGGGGAGCTGTACTGCATAACAGATAGACACTTAAATCATGGTGAAGATGCAGCTGCAATGATTACAGTACTTATTTATCCAGGCAAACAATTATTGAGCAGAGTGTGTGGGTTTAATGGCAGATTAATATTAATAACCTATTTATAATCTAGCATTTATATCACTTTCCAACACGAAACCAGCCAAGAGTTCTTAAGAAAGAAACTAAATACAATAAACAAAAAGATCCTATGGCCATTTTATTTAAAAATTTCAGCTTCCCTTTATTTGGTTCTGCAATGGGAGAGGCCATTCCCGACCTTCCTGCTTTTTAGACTATGAAGGCAAACTCCCTTCTGATTCAGCTTCAGGAAGAAACTCATCAGCTTTTTTAAAAGTAATAATTAATAAACAGCTGAACTTAAAAACTTAAAAGTGGTCTCTCCAATAAACAGCTGTTCAGAACTACAGACCATCCTTTTATCAAGGTGTAGCTTTGACCTCTAAATAGTAAGACTCCATTTCTTTGGTATTGACCAAGAATGTCAGCCTAACTAATTAGAGGAATAACTCATAGTACAGATTCAATATCCCTCTGAACAAAGAACATCCAAATCCTTCTTAACCAAAAGACTAATCCTACCTTCATCCTCCACTCCAACAAATCTTGTTCTTTGAAATCAACTGTGGACATTGCTGTTTCCCTATGTTCAAAGTAGATTCTAGTCTAGAGAGAAAAAGTGTGTCATAGGGGTCAAACCTGGCATTGTTGTGTACCCTCCTTCTTGGTGTTGCATGACTGGTTTCTTGATATACAGTACATATATACTTGTTGGACTATACAGAATTCGGTCCAAATGTTTGGACACATCTAACTCCTGGAGCTAATGGAGACCATTAACAGCCAAGGAAGGCATTAAATATATGGTAGCCTAGGTTTCTGGGGGATTCTGGGGTTATAATTCCCAAAGTAACTTAAGCCACCTCTCCCCTTCAATGTAAGACTGGCTTACCTTAACAGGAATGTTGAAAAGATAGTCAAGATAATGGCTATGTTGTACTTTAAAGTGTCCAAAACCCACTACATGACCTGTTGGTCAATCTCAATTAGAGTAGACCTACTGCATTAATTGTTGAATGGTGAGTCAACACATAGATGAATCCCACTGATTCAATGGGCCTATTCTAGTTGGGACTAACAACAGGAGCTGTTCCCAAGAAGTGTATTGGATTCTGGAATGAGGAAAGCTCCTATACAAACTGGAGCAGTTTTGAGAGGCATGGCAATCAAACCCAGCATATATTCACCACTACCTTGGAACTGATCCACCTGCCACCCTTGTTGACTTTGTGCTAGCGTACTAGTTTCCCTCAGTCAGTAACTACATCTAAAACCACAGCTACTAAGTTGATTGTACCTTAAAAACTGACAGTGAACAGTAGTTTATTCAGACAAATCACAGGAGGTTTAGTAACCCTTTCTCACAGGTAAGTGGGTATGGGATTTGCGGTCTAAAGGACCTTAAGAGATGGATTTGTGTACCACACTCAAAACATAAAGGCATATGGTGACTTATGGTAAAAACCTGATTTTTTTTTTATTAAAAGTGGTGTAGCATGATTAAAGTGTCATTTTATAATGTATTTTCCCCCAAGGAGCTTCTTTGTTCTGAAAAAGTCTACAAATAATAATAATATAATAATAAAATTTATTTATATTTTCCCGCCTCTCCCAGGTGGATCGAGGCAGGATTACAACCCAACAATAACAATGAGATACAAGAATAAAACATATAATTTTCAAGCATTAAAACAGTTAAAAACAGTACAAACAATTATAAGGTGTAATATTCTGATCCTGAAAAGAAGAGTGAATGATGTCTTTACAGAAGATTGGGTGGATAGGCTTGTCGGAAGAGATCCGTCTTAACTGCTCTCTTGAAAGCCTCCAAGGAAGTAATAAGACGGCTCTCTTCTGGGAGGTTGTTTCATAGTTTAGGGGCCACTGAAGTAAAAGTTCTTTGAGAAGTTGAAACTAGTCTAGTTGGATGTACTTCCAACAGATTTTTCCTGGATGTCCTGAGAGTGCAGGAGAGGTGTTCCTTTAAGTAACTCGGGCCCAAGCCATGTATGGTTTTATAGGTGATAACCATCTTGTATTGCGCCCGGAAGCTAATAGGTAGCCAATGAAGATCTTTCAAGATAGGTGTTATATGGTCAAATTTCGAAGAACCAGTGACTAATCTGGCTGCTGCGTTTTGTACTAATTGAAGCTTCCTAACTTGGTAAAAGGGTAGCTCCATGTAGAGTGCAGGCTGATCTCATTTGATTTTGGAAGCTAAGCAGGATTGGATCTGGTTAATGCTAATTGGGAGACCATCAGGTAGAACCAGGAATCTCCAGGTTGGACTAGGAAAATAACATCTGAAATGCCAAGGAAGCAGACTAAAGCCTATGAAAGCGCAGGCTGCCAATTTCTTTCTTTCAGTTAGACTCAAAGGTGCTACAAGATCTCTCTACGATCTGAAATCCTGGACAACTATTGCCAGTCAGAGTTGATAATACTGGACTGGACAGAGCAATGGTCTGATTCCAAATAAGGCAGCATCCTGCATTCCTATGTAATGTAAAAACATAACAAGTTCTGGTCGATTGGACCAAAGAACTATATAGTCCAGCATCCTGGAAACACCAAAATCAGGACATGATTACCCCATCCTCTTGCTTACTCCAGCAATTGCTGTTCAGAGGCATGCAGGCAATAAATGATAGTCCTCTCTTCCATTAATTTGTCCAATCCTGTTTTTTTCCAACCTGGTATCCTCAAAGTGTACTGAAAAACTACCACCATTATTCACAACCAGAATATATCTGTCCTGAATTTGATGCCAATGAATGTCACTGAATCACACCAAGTTACAGCATTAAGAGTGAGGGAGAAAGACAGCACTTCTTCAGAATAATATTTTGCTGCTCTTGCACAACTCAAACCAACTGAAGCGGCTACTCTCAACACAGGACATTGTGAGCAGGCCTGATTGCTGAGTTTTCCTTATCTGTCAGGCAGAATCACAATTTTATCCAAGGGGTACATCTGCCAGATTGCATATATTTTAATGCACACAGATTTTACATACCATATTGCCTTAAGTGTGGAACAGAAGCAGGGATGGGGAAACTGAACCCTATGCCTCTCCCAATGTAACAGACCAATCCCATCAGCCCCAGTCACAATGGCCACCATGGCCAGGGATAATGGGAGCTACAATCCCACAAAATCTAGAGGGCCCCTAGTTTTGAAACCTTCAGCTAAAGAAGGGATCTGAAACTGCACTGCTGGGGCCAATGCAGATCTTAAAGCTGTTTTTGCAATGCTTGTCCTCTCCATATTCCCCAGACTGTCTGTCTTTCTAGCCCAAAAATGAGTGAGCTGCCTTTCCTAGAAGCCGCCAAGCGTAAAATTCACTTTTTAAATACTACTCGCCATCCACTTCAAAAATTTTTTGATATTTTTAAAACATTTTTTACATTAGCTGCTTCCATACTGCAGAAATAAATCAGTTTCATGCCACTTTAACTTCCATGGCTCAACACTATGAAATTCTGGGATTTGCAGTTTGGTGGGGCACTCGCGCTCTGACAGGGAAGGTTAAATATCTCACAAAACTACTAATCCCAGACTTCCACAGCATTGAGTCACAGCAGTTGAAGCCATGTCAAACTTCTTTATCTCCGCAGTGTGTATACAACCTTTAAAATAGCACTTGGGTAGACATTTGACCCCTGAACACACCCTAGTTGTGTAGTTGATGTAATAATAATAATAATAATTTGTTTTATTTATATACCGCTATTCCAAAGATCATAGCGGTGAACAGCAAGTAAGCTAATTAGCAAGTAAGCTAATTTGCCCCCAACAGTCTGGGTACTCATTTTAGCGACCTCGGAAGGATGCAAGCCTGAGTCGAGCTTGGGCCCTTTTGCTGGTCTTGAACTCGCAACCTTGTGGTTTTGAGTGAATGGCTGCAGTACAGGCATTTAACCACTGCGCCACCAGGGCTCCTAATAGGAGTAATGTAATGAATATGTTGCCTATGTGGTCAAATATACCTAGACTAATGACAGTGCCCAAGCTCAGAGAAGAACAACTAGATTTTCCAAATCAGAATGCAAGTGATACTGTTCCCAAATCTGTCCTAAATTTCATTGCCCATCACTTGCAAAGGTCATCATTTCCCTCCTCAACATTCAAGGTGTCCCCTGTGTCTTTTTCTTAGCAACCCTCTAGGGATGGAATTACTTATTCCCTGGTTGATAGTCAGGAAGCCCCCTCAGGAATAATAGCAGACCAATGAGAATTTTGGTCAAGTTTCTTCCCCTGGTATCTGAATGTCTCAAATTGTGGCAGAGGAATTATTCGGCAGAGAAAAACAAGTTTTCTCCCCCATAAAAACGGTTTGCTGCACAGAAAACTGGTTTCTCATACTGGAAACCCATTTCTCTGCAGAAAATGGGGAGTGGGGTGCACAAAAACCCATATGTCTTTTCCTGCAGAATAATTCTTCTACAACATTTCAGAATGTTCTCAAATTAGTGGAAAGTACTGCAGAGGAATATTTCTTCTCTCACACAGGAAGGAGAAAACTACTGTGCTTCTGCATTCTCTCATGTAAAGATGGAATTGTCAAGGATTTACATCCCTACAACTGTCCTATAATCCATCTCAGAGAATCATATCATCATAATGAAGTCACATGAAGGAAAGGGCTAAGACTGAGAGAACAGTGGACTGTCTAAATCTGCCAACCGTGTTTGTGTCTGAAATAAAGTCCAGACCAAGAACTTCCCAGCACATGACACAACCGATTTGACGGATTCTCAGCAAGCCAGTCAATCTTGCCGCCAAAGATAACAGCTTAAACCAACAGAGATCAACCAAGGTTATAAATTGGATTAAAAATTAGCAAACAAAGAGCTCTCTCTTTCTGTTTCCACTTTCTCTACACCGAAGGTAACGAATCTCTTTCAGCCTAAGGGACAAACTCAGTTTCAGAGATCTGAGGGAGTCTTCTTTTAGGGAGGGCTACATTCCAGTACAGGGAGAAGTCAAAGGTAAAACACTGCGACAAAAATATGAGCTTATTTTATCTTTGTTGTTGAGTGCTTTCAAGTCTATTTCCGACTTATGGCAACCCTAAGGTGACCTTATCAAGGAATTCTTTTGGCATGATTTGTTCAGAGGAGGTTTGTCACTGACTTTCTCTGAGGCTTTAGAAAGTGTGATTTGTACAAGGTTTTATTCTTAGTTTATTTCTCCTTAAAGCTCATACTAATACCAGTAAGAAAATCTAAAGTGGAGTATTTTTCAATGTATAAGAATCCATAAAAGCTGAGAATTCATCCTATATAATGTTATGGGAGAAGGAGTTTAGCCATTTAGGGACTGGGACCTTGGGAGGGTCAG
The DNA here is from genome assembly GCF_019175285.1 of Sceloporus undulatus. Taxonomy (NCBI): domain Eukaryota; kingdom Metazoa; phylum Chordata; class Lepidosauria; order Squamata; family Phrynosomatidae; genus Sceloporus; species Sceloporus undulatus. The sequence goes on along the minus strand of NC_056526.1, from coordinate 7,131,140 downwards.
ATTTGGCTTTAGGGCTCAAGGTTCCTTATTTCTGCTCTGCACCATGTATCATTTTAAAAGCTTTTATCATATTTGTTAAGGAAAAAGCAACATGGGTTATACAGTAAATGAAATAAAACATGTATGTGAGAGTCAGGGTGACTCAGCAGAAGCCAATTGAGAACCACACAGGTGTAAATGGTAATACAATTAACAAGTCCTGAATGCCAAGGACAAGAAATGTAAAGTGGATAATTGGACACACCTGACAATTGTTAAGTGGTCAAGGCTGAGATGATGAAATCATTAATTGTAGGATGAACCAGGAGAACCAATGAGAATGATGTACACGCCTACTGGGTGGAAACAGACAACAGTGGGTGGTACCATGCACTGACTATAATAAGGACTATACATCCCAATGTATTTTGTGGGTAGTAGTGGGTAGTGAGGAGTAGAGTATTGTTGTGTTGGATAGTTTTGGAGCTGTATATAGTAGAATAAAGTAGATCTTTTATATAAGACTACTGAGTTGTCTGGTGTCTTGGGTGAAGCTACAAGAACCAGCTGGATCCTGAAGAAGGGTGAAGACTTCTGTGGAAGCAAGAGTGAGAAGGCTTGGAGAGCTTGTCAGGGTCTTCAGCCTATTCTCTGTAACTCTGCTAAGCTATAACCACTGGCCAAAACTGGTCAGCGCGGTGCACAACCAGGTGGTGAGTTCGAGCCAGAGGTGAAGACCTACAACTCCCATCATCCCTGACAATATTCACCCTCAGTTCTCCTTTTTCCTAATGCACCATGGTTCAAAAAGGATATCAACAAACTGGAAGATGTAAAGAGACAGGTAACCAAGATGGTAAGAGGTCTGGAATCCAAGCTCTGCATTATAAAGTTGGAAGAGACCATAAGAGCCAACAATTTTAACACACTGTCATACAGGAATACACAATTAAAGCACTCTCAACTGATGGTCATCCAGCCTCTATTTAAAAATCTCCAAAGGAGGAGATTCTGCCACCCTTCAAGGCAGCATATTCCACAGTCAAACAGCTGTTGATGCCAAGAGCATGGAATCTCTTCCTCTGTGGAATCTCTTTCTCTGCAGGGAATGACTTAGGAAACTGGGTATGTTTAATTTGGAGGAGAGAAGACTGAGAGGTGATACAATAGCCAGTTTAAAATATCTGAGGAGATGCCATGCAGAAGACAGAACAAGCTTGTTTTCCTCTGTAGTTTTTTGTGTTTTGGGGGGCTATGTGGCCATGTTCTAGAAGAGTTTATTCCTGACGTTTCACTGGCATTTGTGGCTGGCATCTTCACAGAATGCTGACATGATGGAAGAGAATGGGGTCTATCTATCTATCTAGCCATTCATCCATCCTGTCTAACCTTCCAACTCTAAGATTCTGTTACATCCCCAGGTACTGCACACACCTTGGTGTGTGGCATAGTCATTGAGGTCCCAGCCTCCTTTAGTCCTTCTCTGGAAGAAAGCTGACATATAAATGAAATATAAATAAATAAATAGCTAAACAACTAAGGATTCTCACCCTAAGGCTACTTTTGTATCCCTGAGTCTTTCCAATGCTCCACAGATGGGAGATACACCCCCCCCACACACACACATAATGATTATTCATTTTTCACTGCTCTTCAAGACTTTGTGGTAAAAAGAACAGAAGGACTTCCCATGCTCCCATCCCCAAAACACAAAAAAGAAAAGATTGGTTCTTTGGCAATACACACAACATGCACATACACATAAGTTACTCTTTTGCAATTGTGGCAAAATTCCCCTCAACTCAATGCTCCCATCCCAAATCTGAGAAATAGAAACTAGGTATTGCTGTTCCATAAGCTCAGGGAAAACTGTAGAAAGGTGAAAAGAGTTGTTTCATTGGGGGGGGGGGGTTTGTTTCATTTCTTACCCCAAAGGATGATCCCTTCAGGCGGTTTATTACAGCAATGAACTTGATAGGCAACTAAAGACAAAACTGCAACCTAAGGAGAGAGACAGAAGCAGGCTGGGTTTGCTTTGTAGCCTGCCTCTTCCAAGAAAATCTTGCCTTTTTGCAAGCTGTAGGTGTTCTAGCTGAATGATTTCACTGCAAGCTCTGGAGAGCACAGATACCCTCTGAGGTATCATCTAACTTTTTCTCTTGCTCAGAGTGCTGGCACCAACAGGTTTGGGTTTTTAAAAATAATTTATTAATATTTGCACAGAATGCCTAAAGGACTTTGTCACTGGAGTTAGTATTAAGCTGCTGGCACTTTGCTTTGACTATTGGGAACTTTGCTAATGGTGCTTTGCTTCTGCAGCAACTACTTTGTATGCATAATTCTGAACTAAGCACCAAGAGATGTAAAGGTCTGTACTCAAAATCCTTAAATACCCCAAAGGCATCAGATCCTGTCGCATCTTGGAAACTAAGCAGGACCAGCTCTGTTTAGTACTTGGATGGGAGACCAGTAATGAATACCAGGTGCTGGAGGCTGCTTTTTAGAGAAAGGAAGTGGCAAAACCACCTTTGAATAACTCCTTGCCTAAGAAAACCCTATGAAATTCATGGGGTCTCAATAAGTCAACAGGAGACTTTAATGCACATATGCACACTCACACATACCCAAAAATGGGAGAGAAATGTAAGTGTAAATAGGGAAAAAAGACAAGCTTGGAAGTGTTCATGTTTTGGATTACAATTCCCTGAATCCCCAAGTGGAACTATAAAAATTGCCGTTTTATTTTCCCAGTGACCCCCAAAAGCAAAATTCCCCCCCCCTTTTTTTTTACAGCAGACATACTCTAGGTATGTCCGACCATATCTCTCTGCCTCTTCTGCCAAGATCCTGGTCCATGCCCTAGTGGTCTCACGACTTGATTACTGTAACATCCTCTGGCTGGGCTTCCTCTTTCTCACCTCCGTCCTTTAATCTCTGTTCAGCATTCAGCTGCACACATTATCACTTCCACCCACTGCTCTGACCACATCTCTCCTTTGTTGGCATCCCTTCACTGGCTCCCCCTTCCTTTCCGCATTCAGTATAAGCTCCTGCTGTCAACGTTTAAAGCCCTCCATGGACTGTCCCCTCCTTATTTATCAGACCTTATTTCCCCTCACCTTCCCACTAGGGCCCTCCGTTCTGGTAGTCAAGGTCTGCTGTCACAGCCCAGGATTTCCTCTGCCCCATCTCGGATTCAGCCCTTTTCACTCGCTGCCCCTCACTCCTGGAACCTTCTTCCCCCGCAAGCAAGGGCCATCACTTCTTTAACCAGCTTCAAAACGGAGCTGAAGACCATCCTGTTCAGAGAAGTGTTCCCAGGCATTGCATAATTGTCACTTGCTATTTGTTGTTCTTTTGTTGCCTGTTTTATTGAATCATTTCCTGTATTGCTATGTATTTTATATGTATTATCTTACTAGACAGACACCTTCCCCACCACCACTCCCTTTGTGTCGTGTCTTTTTAGATTGTAAGCCTGAGGGCAGGGAACCGTCCAATTAAAAAGATTGTATGTACAGCGCTGTGTAAATTTACAGCGCTTTATACATAAAGGTTAATAATAATAATAATAGGTCAGTGTTTTCGGTGTACTATCCAAGAAAATCCCAAGATCTTTTTCCTGGTCTATATTCCCTTTCCTAATCAGTGTATATGTGAATTCAGAAATTTTTGCAAGCCCTTCCTCGCATAAAATTTCATTAGTTAGATAATTGCCTCCTTGCACAGACTGTTAACTCCAGTTTCTACCACTGTTACTTAACTCTGCTGTCTTCGACAGATTTGTCCACTTCACTGCTCAGTTTTAACACCAGACCATGGATCAGTTTAAAGGCACCAGTTCTACCACATAACTTTGAGGGACCACAATTTTTACTCCCTCCCATTGTGAGAATCTGGCATCCAGAAGGATATACAGCAGGGGAGAGAACTTGATATTAATAGCGGTTGTCAAATTCATCCCAGGTTCAATTTAGAAGACTCATTAGTAGCCCGGTGGGAGTTTTATAGTCCAGTGCTTTCTATTTTCCTTTATTTTATTTTGATATTTTGGATGCTTCCAGATGTAAGGGTCCTCATGCCACTGATCGCTGCTCTTCATCACTAATCAATGAGTCAGCCCTCCACATTTGCAGCTTTGACCTTTGTGGACTTGATTATTTGCAGCTCTGATTAATATGTTCTCTCTAGGAATCTCTAGATCCTCTCATCTGATTCTATGGTCAACTTCTGCCAGAGGCTGACTATAGTGTCATACTAGAATACCTAGAGATTCCTGGAGAGAACACTTCTCTAGGCATATTAAGATCCTCCAGTGCTATTCTATTGTCCACTTCCACCAAATGTTAATCACAGACATGCGCAAGAGAACATGGAAATTCTTAGAGAGGTATTCTCTCAGGGACAAAAAAAAAAAGGTTTTATATTTGTGGTTTTTCCACTTTCACAGGGGTCCTGTGCCCCTAACTCCAGTGAATGTGGAGGACCACCTGTATTTCAACGAGTCCAGACTACTGGGGATCCTGCAGTTATATTCTATCTAGTATGTTCTGTGCAGAGGATAGAATCATTTGGGTTCTTTGGGCTACAACCAGCGCAGTTACAGGCTAACCCTCAAACCTCCCAAGCACTTTCATGTTCTGGACGAAGTATCATGGGATGCACACAGAATTCAACTTGATTTGCTTTCCTTTCCCACTTCCTTCCCACTGCAAAATTCTTTGTTCATGTGCATGTTCTTAAGTGTAGGTATACATGTGCAGGCATACTTTTAGAGACCCCTTTTATCCCAAGTGATAAAATATACAATTTCAGGAGATAATCTCCCCTCTACTTGCCTCAGCTCACTCACTGTTCTTATTTTTTAACATTCACAGAGATCTGCTATTAAATATAGGGGCTGATGTCCTATTAGTGAATTTCAGTGGGGTAAGTAGACCATCATGGTATAGTGGTTTGAGTGTTGGACTATGACTCTGGAGACCATGGTTTGATTCCTGTTTGGCCATGAAACCCACTGGGTGACCATGGGAAAGTCACATGCTCTCAGCTTCTGGGGAAGGCAACAGCAAACCTCTTCTGAACAAATCTTGTCAAGAAAACCGTATGATAGGTTTGCCTTGTCGGAAATGACTTGAAGGAACACAACATGCACATACTCATAAGTTACCCCTTTGCAATTGTGGTTGACCAAATTTCCCCTCAACTCTCCTTTTAATATACCCCCATCCCCCATCATGGTCATTTCCCATATCCCTTGAAAATTTCTTCCAACACAGCTCTGTCATTTGCATGAAATTTAGCAGCATCGGCACAATTACTCCAGAGCTACCCCAGTATTGTATCTGGGCTAGGCAAAGACCTGCATTTCTTGATGGTTGCCATTGCTGTGCCAATGGAAGGGGTTGTACTGGGCAGAGATCATTGTGGCAGTGAGGCTGGGGCCAAGGCTACTCTCACCTTCTCCTCCTTCTTCTCTGCCACTGCCACCTAGGGTTGGTGTACACTTGCCAAAATACTTCAGGCTGCCCCTGGAATATTGTGGCTCTGTACCTGCTCACTTTTGCTGAAGGTTTTTGGCTCTCACAGTGAATAATGAACAGCTGCCTTCCCATTTGGTACCCATTCATTGCTTGATGCACTGTTGAGGTCAAAACGAGGTGCCGAACTATGCTATTGACTCTGGGTGCCTTATTCTGACCACAAAGCAACTCATGCCCACAGCGGTGGTGCCAGAGAGCTTGCAGGACTGTGAGTGAAGAAGCAGCCAGCATTGTCTCTCCAAAGAAACCCGAGAAACCACATCAAAAAGTGAGTTATTTAAATGCAGGTTAGGGGGAGGAAACCCCACATTGGATGCAAGTAATGGACCCAATTCAGGGTTTTGCACAAGGAGGACACAGAAAACTTGGGGGGAAGTTAGGGGTAAATCACCCATGTAGACAAACTACTAGTGTCAAAAGGACCCTATAAGGGTCCTTGCAACTGCCTGTCAGAAAGTTTCTTGATGCCATGAAAAGAGTTGACACTTCTTCACTCACTAATTCACTCCCCAGCAACTCAGAAATTCCTAATTGGTAGTGCAGCCTGGCTTCTAAGATGGGGTTTGGAGGACTGCATTGAGATATTCTGATGCAGGCTCTTAGTATTTATTTTGAAGATACAGGCTGCTTGACTCAATGGTGGGCTTGCCATCCATCAATTTGAGCATCCACAAATAGTCCCATCCCATTCACCCTAATGGTGGTATGTGCACACGGCTACATGCACAACAGAGCAGCACCATTAAAACCAATGGGACTTGAGGTCCCATAATTTCTGCATCCCCCAGGGGGGGGGGTTGTTGCGAGGAATAGAACTCACAGATATGAAGGACCAACTATATTCACACTAAATATAAATATACAGTATGACTTCCCATATCTGTAAGGGATAGGTTTCTGGACTTACTGTGAAAACGAGAAGCTGCAGGTGATAGTGAACCCTATTGAAATGAATAACTTCTGGCAGAAGCATACCATAGTATCACACTAGAGGACCTAGAAATGCCTAGAAAGAATAACTCTCTAGAAATCTCTAGATCCCGCAGCACAACTCTATGGCCAACTTCCAGTGGAAGCATAGTATAGAATTGTGTTGGAGAAACTAGAAAATACGTAGAGAGTGAACATAATTTTTGGATGCAGGCAAGTGATACCTTAGATACCAGTTGCACAGATATGGAACTGTCGAATTAACAACTTGTAAGCTGTTCTGTGAGCCTTTGTGGTTGAAGGGCATAGTATAAATATTCTAAATAAAAAAAATAAAAATATGGGGTTGGTACTGTTATCCTTGTTGAGAATCTTGCTTCTTTAACCGGCAACAAACCTCTTTGCCTCTTTCTAATTCTGAAAGAGCAACCCAGCTTTCCACTGCTGTAGGGAAACTGGACTCATGCATTCAAATACCTGATCTAAGCAAACTAGACTTGCTGAAACACTTGGATTTCCTAATACTGCTTGCAGGCCTGGCTCACTTATTATATAATTGTGTTCAAGACATATTATTTTTTTGAGTGGGGGAGGAGGAGAAGAGATTAAGAAAATTAAATTGACACATATATTCCGGGATCTCAACAATTCAATAAGGCTCAAAAACTAGGTCACCCTTCTCCAATAAAACAGATTAAGAAGGAGCCTCAGTGAAGGCACAGAATCCACTGGAGATGGACAATGTGTGCAATGGTCAGTTAAAAAAAATAATTTGGTGGTGGGTGGGTGTTTCTACAGAAAGACCAGGCAACGCAAGAATTTCCCCCACTCCACTCTAGCTTACAAAAAAAGCTACTAGAGGCAGGAGTTGGAATAGGAGTTCATTAACTAGAGTCGTCTATGGCCTTTTTCAAAAATGTTTTAAAAAGTATTTGGAGTGTCTAGATCAGATATGGTCTCTAACTCCCATTAAAGAACCCTGCTAACACAAAATAATGTGAAAATAGCCTCATCCCATTCCCACAAGCACCTCACAATCCTTGTATCAATACCAATGCAGTTGGCCCTCCGTATCATGGATTTTGCCTCCATACATTTGATGACCCACAGCTTGAAAATACCTTCCCAACAAAAAAAATCAGGAAAGCAAAACTTGATTTTGCCATTTTATACAAGAGATATCATTTTATTACGCCATTGTATATCATGGAACTTGAGCATCCATGGATTTCTGCATTTTCTTGTAACATGGGTTCCAATGTGGCTCAAAACACAGATTAAAATAAAGTACAACCAACTCCCACCACCAAAAAGGCCCATAAAGAATCGCAGAATCATGGAGCTGGAAGAGACCACAAGGGTCATCCAGTCCAATCCACTGCCATGCAGAAACACATAATTAAAGCACACCCAAAGAAGGAGACTCCACCATTCTCCAAAGGAGTGTCTTCCACTGTTGAGCAGCTCTTATAGTCACAGGAAGATCTTCCTAATGTTGAGATGGAATTTCTTTTCCTGTAGTTTGCATTCATTGCTCCAGGTCTTAGTCTCTGGAGCTGCAGAAAATAAGCTTGCTCTATCCTCAATACGACATCCCTTCAGGTATTTTTAAATGGCTATCACCTCTTAACTTTCTCTTCTCCAGCTAAACATACACAGCTTCCTAAGTCGCTCTTCAAAGGTCATGGTTTCCAGACTCTTCACCATTTTGTTTGCCCTCCTCTGGACACACTCCGGCTTGTCAACATCCTTCTTAAACTGTAGTGCCCAGAATTGGACACAGTATTCCAGGTAAGGCCTGGCCAAAGCAGAATAGATTAGGGCTATCACTTCCCCTGATCTAGACACTATACTTCTATTGATATTCTACATTGCCTACTTAGTTACAAATAAACTAACATCTCCAAGCCCCACTTGGCAAACCTACTTTACCAGGTGGCAGCCTTACTAAGCAAGGGGAGTCTGTTCTGCTTGTAATGCAAGATGATGTTTCCCAGAAGAGACCTGCCAGTGAGTGAGGCTGTGACAATCAGAAGCAGCACCATTGCAGCCTTGCTCACTTGGAGGAGCAGCCTAGAAACATCATCCTGCTGTGCCCTAAACACCAACAGAACAAACCTCCATCACTTGGCAAGTTAAAGTAGGTTTTCTTTGGGGAGGGACATTTATAATTGTGTCACTATTGCCACAGTCATGGTTACATAGAATCAATAAATACAGAGCAATTATGGATCTTCAATTTCTGCCTTTACACTGCAGAATTAATGCAGTTTGACATGGCTTTAACTTCCATGGCTCAATGCTATGGAATTCTGGGATGTGTAATTTTGTGAGACATCTACCTTTATCATAGAGCTCTGGTGTCACAACAAACTACAAATCACATAATTCTATAGGATGGAGCCATGATGTTAAAGTGGTGTTAAACTGCATTAATTCTGCAGTGTGGAATGAGCCAGTTATTTCTGTATATTGTATTTTTGAGTTATTCCTGTATACTGCATTTTTTTAACAAAAGGCCCTTCTGCAAAGAAGACTAAATATCTCACAGAACTACAAATCCCAGGATTTCATAGGATGGAGTCATAAGAATTAAGTCAGTACCAAATTGCATTAATTCTGCAGCGTGGCATCAACCTAGGTTTCTCATCTGGAACTGCAATATAAGATGCCAGCCAAATACAGTACAGGAAAGTGGTTTTTAAAACACTAAACAAGTTATCATGTTAAAAACATCATTAACCTAAAACAGTTTTAAAGTTTTTTTTTAAAAAAGAAAAAGATCAGTGAGAATAAAATGACAGCTTTCCACTTAAAAACAACAATTACTTCTCTGCAACAACTAGTTAATAGCCTAAAACCTGTCTAAATAAAAAGGTCTTTGCCTACCGGTGGAAAGAGTAGAAAGGGCCAAGTTTGGCTTAACCTGCACTGCAAAAATAATGCAGTGTGACACTGCTTTAACTGCCATGGTTCAATGCTATGGAATCCTGGGATTTATAATAATAAATAAAATAAATAAAAATTTTATTTTTATACTGCCCTTCCAAAGATCAGGGCGGTTAACAGCATAATAAAACACAACATATACATCGAGATTAAAACAAATACACAAAAACAGCATAAAACCCCCGTTAGCCAATCCTCTTTGCCACAAAAGAGGAAGGGAGGCCCACTGGACTTTAGTCGGGGAATGCAACCTGAAATAGAAAGGTTTTTAAATCCTTTCTAAATTGGGCCAGGGAGGCGGCCGAGCGGAGCTCTGTGGGCAGCGTGTTCCAAAGGGCCGGGGCGGCGATGGAAAATGTCTTCCTCGTAGTGGAGGACAGTCTAGCCCCTGGCACCCTAAGTAGTTGCTGCCCCGATGTCCTGAGGGTGCGGGACGGAATGTACAGGGAGAGGCATTCCTTCAGGTATCCTGGGCCCAAGCCATTTAGGGCTTTATAGGTCATCACCAACACCTTATATTGTGCCCGGAAGCAAATAGGCAGCCAATGCAGATCTTTAAGCACCAGTGTAATATGGCTGGCCCTGGAAGTTCCAGTGACCAGCCTGGCTGCCATATTCTGTACCATTTGTAGCTTCCGGGTTTGGTATAAGGGTTGCCCCATGTAGAGTGCGTTGCAGAAATCCAATCTCGAGGTTACCAGAGCGTGTACTACCGTTTCAAGGTCCCTCTGGGTCTGTTGTAACCCTAGAGTTCTCTAACAAAGAAGGCTAAATAGTGCAAAAAACTGCAAACCCCAGAATTCTGTGGCACTGAGCCATGGCAATGAAAGTGATGTCAAACTGCATTAGCTTTCTTTGGGAGGAAGTTCCACATTCTGAGAGCAGCCAGTGAGAAGGCGCTTGATGTTTAATCTCTGATTCATTTATGGCCAATTCATGAAGCACTGCAATGTGGGAAAGGATCTAAGAGAAAGCAGGCCTTTTATTTTTTTTTAATTAAATTTTATTAAATTAAATTAAAATATCCATTTATATTTTTTGATAATGTAACAATCTGTAATTACAATCATAAACTACTTTTGTAAATCATTATTTTACATTGCTTTTCAGTCAGATAAGTATCTTAATGCTGCCAGAAGTTTGCTTTTCTTCTTCTTGTTGTTAACTACCCTAGAGTCAACCTCGGCCCATGGCAACTCCAGGGATGAGGCATCTCCAAGACTCCCTGTCCTCCACTGCTCTGTTTAGGTCCTATAAATTCATACCCTTTAAGAGAGTCTGTTAATCAAGCATACAGCCTTCCTCCCTTTCTGCTTCCTTCTACTTTTCCTAGCATTATATTTCCAGTGAGTTGTGCCTTCTCTTGATGTGGCCAAAGCAGGACAGCCTCAGTTTTGTCATCTTGGCTTCCAGGGAGATATCTGGCCTGATCTGCTCTAGGTCTAGGACCCATTTGTTTGTCTTTTTGGCCATCCATAGGATGCTCAGCACTCTTCTCCAGCACCACATCTCAAATGAATTGATTTTCTTCCTGTCTTCTTTTTTAACTGTCAAGCTCTAACATCCATACATGGTAATAGGAAGTTACAATGGCTTGTATGATTCTAACTTTCGTGCCCAGTATATCAGTGCATATTTGCTCTTGAGGATCTTTTCTAGTTCTTATATTGTTGCCCTCCCCATTCTTAGTCTTCTTCTGATTTCTTGACTGCAGTCCCTGCTGTGTTCAATGTTTGAACACAGGAATAAGAATTCTTACTGTTTCTACTTCCTCGTTGCCTGGGTTGAATTTGTTCTGTAGTTGTATTTTAGTCAACTTCCAGCCCTCTTCTAGTGCGGGCTGCAATTTTTGACTATGGAAAATGAATGCCCTTCCCCTGCATATCCCATCTTCCTATGGATCCAGAACATACAGAGGTTTGCTTCCTCCACACCTACATGGCCTTAGGCAATCCTTTCTCAGCACAGGACATAAACATGGTCATCAGCCGACAGCTGCAGTCCCCCTCCCTTCACTGGCTGGCACAGAAATGAACTGGCCTTTCTGACTGCCTGGTGACAGAATAAACAGGCGGCTGTCGGCTGCACAGGGCAAAAGCAGCAGCTGGATCTCTATGAGCAGCCACAAATGGGGAGTTCAGTGTACTTGCACAAACAACCCATTTGGAAGCATGGCAGTGAAAGAGATGCCAGTTGCCTTCTGGGCAACTCTTGCAGACTGTTCAGAGGAGATATCAGATTAAAATTTTATATTTTTTTGCACCACTGAAGGTCACAAAAACAGCCCTGAGCAGGGTTACCCATGTGTCATGCTCTGACCACTGCTTTAGGTGATGGCAGAAAAATATTTATATATCATAAACGTCTTTACGTATGATTAAATGTGGATCCTTCCCAGTGTGTTCTAAAGCACAAGAAATGAGCCATACTAGAACCAAAGGCTGCAACTGCAATGTGGAAGTAATACAGTCTGACAACACTTTAACTGCCATGCCCCCATCCTGTGTAATCCTGGGATTTGTAGTTTGTTGTCTAACAGAGAAAGCCATTTCACAAAATGACAAATCCCAGAATTACAGAGTATTGCACCATGGCAGTTAAAGCAGTATCAAGCTACATCATTCCTGCAGTGCAGATGCAGTCTAAGCGTCAGGAAAAAAGGCTGGGTGGCAGTACATGACTCTTATGTTAGTGCTTCAGGCTTTAGACAGAACTTAAATGGAAGTATCCATAGTGCTGATCCTTCTTGTGGGAGGGAGGGGGTTGAGTTCAGATTAGGCATCTCTTTTAAATTTCTGTTTAAACCCTAGAGCAGATTCATCACTCCAAGACAAAGGAGCCACCAACTGGAACTGACTGCAAGACACGAAGTAAAGCGGTAAGTCCAAGTCTCAGAAGAAAAGCAAAAATGATCACACTGAGGCTTTCAAAATAGCACTCTCAAATAATCATTCTTTATTAAAAGCAACTGCTTTGGTGCCCCCAAGTACTATGTGCTATTTGCTTGAGGAGCAATTCATTAATTAAACCTTACAGCAGCCCAGTTGGACATTCTCTTCCAGCACGGAAATTGCAAAGTGAAGCAAGGCACCAGAGCCAGCAATGAGAAGATGAGAGAAAATTGGTTCCTATTTCATTGCTGCAATTCTAAGTCCTTGCAAAATTAAAGAGGAGAAACTGTGTGTGCCCAAGCACACACTCAGAAGTAGTTTAAGGTCCACTTTAAATTCTCCCTTGCTACTGGGTGAGCTAGTGTGAAGACACAGAGTGTTCTCAAACATTATAGCATTTCTGGGACAGTAACAGTAAGATACGTACTATACCTACAAAGTGATGTAAGACAGAAGCTGTTTGACATGCTTAAAAAATGTAAGCTCAAGGCCAGGGACAAATTTTGATAGCTTGAAAAATCTGCATGCAAGTAGGGAGAGTAAAACCCTAAGGTGAATCACACAGGTCTAAAATCAAAGGGCAAGAGGAGGCAGAACCCAGAATGCTCATCCCTTTGAGGCAAGGAGTGGTAGAAAGGGGCAACCAGAATGGGTATCTTTACCACTACTGACTTACTAATGGGGGGGGGGGGGGGAAGAGATAGGAGATTATATGAAGGGAGAATTTGCAAGTGGACCTTAGACTTAGTAATAGTGCCACTCTATTCTGCTTTGGCCAAGCCTCACCTGGAATACTGTGTCCAGTTCTGGGCACAACAATTCAAAAAGGATGTTGAGAAACTGGAGTGTGTCCAAAGAAAGGTGACTAAAATGGTGAAGTGTCTGGAAACCATGCTCTATGAGGAAAGACTTAGGAAGCTGGGGAGGTTTAGCCTGGAGAAGAGAAGGTTGAGAAGTGATATGATAGCCATGTTTAAATACTTGAAGGGATGTCATACTCAAGATGGAGCAAGTTTGTTTTCTGCAGTTTCAGAGACAAGGACATGGAGCAATGGCTACAAGCTACAGGAAAAGAGACTCCAGATCAACATTAGAAAGAACTTCCTGACAGTTAGAGCTGTTTGACAGTGGAAAAAGCTGCCTCAGACTATGGAGTTTTCTTCTTTGGCGTTTCCAAAACAGAGGCTGGATGGCCATCTGTTGGAGGTACTTTGATTGTGTATTCCTGCATGGCAGAATGAAGTTAGACTGGATGGTCCCTGTGGTCTCTTCCAACTATGATTCTATGAACTCAGAGAAAACAGCAGAAATTTTAAGGACTGTATTTTTTGGGTCTCCAACCCAATGATTCTAAGATATAACTGGTCTAGGCTCCTGGGGGAAAGAAAAGGCAGGTGCACTTCAACAATGAGTGATCCATTTTTTTCTTTTCTCCTCTGAGCTGAGATTAACAGCTTCTTCACTTGGAATACTGTTTCTAGTTCTGGGCACTACAATTCAAAAAGGATGTTGAGAAACTGGAGCATGTCCAAAGGAGGGCAACTAAAATGGTGAAGGGTCTGGAAACCATGCCCTGTGAGGAACGACCTAGAGAACTAGGTTTGTTTAGCCTGGAGAAGATAAGGTTAAGAGTTGATAGGATAGCCCTATTAGGAGCCCTGGTGGCACAGTGGTTAAATGTCTGTACTGCAGCCACTCACTCAAAACCATAAGGTTGCGAGTTTAATCCCAGCTAAGGGGGCTCAAGCCTGACTCAAGCTTGCATCCTTCAGAGGTCGCTAAAACGAGTACCCAGATTGTTGGGGCAATTGGCTTACAGTTGTAAACTGCTTAGACACTGTTAGTTCAGTATGAAATGGTCTATAAATGAAGCTGTTTGTTTAAATATTTGAAGGGATGCTATATTGAGGAGGGAGAAAGCTTGTTTTCTGCTGTTCCAGAGAACAGGGCTCTGAACAAGAAAAGAGATTCCACCTCAACACTAGGAGGAACTTCTTGACAGTAAGAACTGTTCAACAGTGGAACACACTCCTTCCTCGGAGAGTTGTGGAGTCTCCTTCCTTGGAGGTCTTTAAACAGAGGCTGGATGGCCATCTGTCAGGGATGCTTTGCTTGAGAGTTCCTGCATGGCTGGGGGTTGGACTGGATGGCCTTTGCTGTCTCTTCCAACTCTATGATTCTATGATTCACTGCCTCCCTCCTTCACTCTCCCACAGTGTTAAAAAGCATCAGGGCCCCCTTCTGGGATTTAGACAATTTGGGGTAAGACACTGACATAACTCAGCATAAAGCATGAACATATATTCATGTCATGTAAAAGGTCTTTGGAGTACTGGCAGATGCTGTTAGGGATTCAAGCAAGATTCAAAGAGAGATTTTTCTGAACTGAGATGACTGGGAAATGGATAATAATTCCATTAGTCCACTTACAGGAAGAAAAAAAGGGGGGGAGGGCAAGAGAATTGCACTGTTCTAGGTTATCATTTCATTTCAAGTGAGGCAAGAGCTGTATGTGCACATGACTGAACACATACCCAAGAAAATGAGCATAGTTCTTCAGTGAAGCAGACACATCACAGTCAGTGCTTTGGTTCAGCCATAATAGCAAACCATGGTTTGCTCTACTCACAGTACAGACTCCAAAGCATAATAATAGTAAATAATAAAATTTATTTCTATACTGCTTTTCCGCATTGATCAAAGCAGTGTACAAAACAAAAAAATACAACAATACAACAGTACAAAATAAAATTACAATATGTACCTAACGATAAAACTGTGTAAAAATTACAAATACAATTTAAAAAGACTATTAAACTAAATCAAAGCATGAGTTATACTCCATCTGGACAAACAATCTATGGTGTGTATGGTTTATTGATTTCTATACCTGAAAAGCCCTAGATATTGTCCAAAACACTAGCCTCTGACGAAGCAGCAACATGTCAGGCCTTGGTCTGTGTCTTGTGGCACCAAGCTATAATTTATCCAAACTGGGACCTGTGAATCAGATTAAAACCACTGTTCAAGAGCCCAGTTTGGTGACCTCTTACAAACCAGGCTTTACCAGATTTAGTTGGTTCAGATATCACAATAAACCTTGGTCTGGAGTTACATCCAATCTATTTCCATGTTCTTTTTAAATAACATTGCAAACCATGGTTTGTGATTTTGTGTTAACCACAGCTTACATAAAACAGCTTATAGACTTTCCAATTGTGCAACAGACAAATCATGTTTTAGGATTGAAAAACAAAAGTGGACAAACATTCTCCAAATGTTCAGCTTTCAAAGCTCATTTCCATTGTGTAACAGCCTCTGGAAACAGTGATGGCTGGAGCCATGGCTTGTCCACAACATTACACAAACCATCATTAGAGCAAGCTATGCTTTACAAACCCACTTCAAACAATAGTTACCAAAGCTGGTTTGCTCTTCAGATTCAAATCACCATTTCATAATGCACCTTACTTGCCAAATCATAGTCTTCCTTAGCCCTGATTAATCATGTTGTCTGACCTGAGCCACAACAGACTCAGAAAGTTTTTAAAAGATGCAGCCCAAAAGGGTGGGTTTGCTCTTAACGTTTGCCCACCCATTATACAGACACTAATTTATTGCCTTGGTGGAGGGATGATATGTTGGTGACCTCTCTCTGAAGGGTCTCTTGACTGGATGAAAAGGGCTGTGAGTTCCTCTGAGAATGAAGGTGGCTTTCTTAACACAAGCAGTGACTATGCACACAAAGCAATCTGTATTAATCTTTCTGTCTGGCTACATCATTTCCACTTACAGCTTCTCTACAGCACATTCAGCATGCGTCAACAGATGGCCTGGCTTTGTAAAAACAAGCCAGCAGTGGGAAAGAAAAGATAGGGTGGAGATTTCCTTCTGCTTTGCCCTCTCCAGAAGGAAAATGCAGCATCCATCTGGAATTGCCATGTTTTCCCTCCTTGCGGCTCCTGTGTCTTGAAGAGCTGTACCACCAGCAAACAATAAAATTCAACTAAGACAGCTTGCCCCAAAAAGGAGATGCACTGGTTTAGATAGGGCATCATCAAACCTTTATTTCTTGTTTGTCATGCAACTGTTGAAGGTATAACTCTGCCAGAAAAGAAGGCTGTAACCTAAACAGAGGAAATTGGCAAATGTCTCCCTTTTGGAAACAAAGTCACAAAACTTACAAAATGTAATCTCAAATCCATTTTCTACTATTTTCTTTGCTTCATTGTTTCCAATCTGATTTTATCAAGGTCATATCACTCTGTAAGTAAACTCTATGTCCAACCAGGAGATCAAGGAACTTACTTTATTGAAAAAATAGAGATGCCAGAGTTTTCCAGACACGAACCTGTTGAAATGTTACAAAAGCCCCGAAGGCCACAAGTAGGCTACCATCTAATGTTTAGTGCTCTCCTAGCCATCAGTATACATATTATTAGGAGCATTTGGGATAATTATGACAATGATGATACTAACAGATGACAGATCTTGTGTGCCATGCCTTCAACACATACAGTATTTTATCAGATTAAATAAGAGATTGTGCTCATCATTTTTACTCTGCCTCCTTAGACTAAGGCAGTTACTTAAAAAAATTAAAGGATGGTGGCACATAAGCATCAAGACTGATAAAACTCCTTAGTACATTCATATCAATACAAATGAATGCATTTGTTGTTGTCATCATTGTGTGCAGTGCCTTCAAGTTGTTTCTGACTTATGACAATCCTGAAGTGAACCTATCACAGGATTTTCTTGGAAAGATTTGTTCAAAGGAGACTTGCCATTGATTTCCTCTGAGGCTGAGAGAGTGTGACTTGCCCAGCGGGTTTCCATGGCTGAGTGGAGATTCAGACCCTGCTCTTCAGAATTATAGTTCAACACTGAAATCACTACACTATGCTTGGTCTCTAAATAAATATATAAAAGGTACAGCAATAAAATCCAGATCTCATCAAGAGGTTTAGAAACATGCAACTTAACAACAAACTAGGCTTTTGTTCCACCGAATGGGTTTGCTATGTCCTGTGCCAGCTGCCTGCTTCTTCTACACTAACCCACATGATAGTAACCTTCCTGACACCTCTGGCCCCATTTAATCCTTCCACCTCTGTCCTTCCAGGCCTCTTCTCTTCTTCTACCATGGTTTTCTTTCTCTCCCCCATCCCTGCAGGTCTAGAATTCTTCAAACAGGACACACAACACACAAAAGAGTGAGGATGGAGGAGAACTATATCCCTTTAAGAAGCGATGGTCCCACTCTACATACACTTGCCATAACCTGTAAAAGAGCCTATATGCACAGGGCCAGCCCTACCATTTGGCAAACTGAGAAAATTGTTGGAGGCAGAAGATTCAGGGAAGGTTAGCAGAAGCCCTTGGCTCTCCTCCCCTGGAAAACGGTACTGTGCGTGCCACTTGGCCTGCCCTGAACTCTCCAAATTAGCCTGCTGCCTCAGGTGCAATAGAGAATATACTGTATCCCATCACCAGTGACACAAGTAAAATTCAACTGCCAAGTCAGTTTTGCATCTGTATGTTAATGGGGAGGGAACACAACCTTGTCCTTTGCCAAAGGCAGTGAAATGTCTTGGCATTGCCCTGTGTATAGGCTGTGGGAGCATATTATCAGTCTTAATAAAGACTCTGTGATCACACATACAGAATATATACATCAAATTGTGCAAAGTGCAGTTTCTGCAGCCATCAACTCCCTGCATCACTTGGTTTTCTGCCTAAGAAGCAGAAGAACATGAGGAAGCAACAACATCAGATGCCACTCTCTTAAGATGCTTCTAGGAATGGAGATTCATCTTTTCAACAGGCCGAGCCCCTCACCTTTAATATCAAAATTACAAAGTGGACTTATGGTAATTGCTGGGATTTCCACTTTATCGCATTTTTGGCAGTTTGTGCACCTCAAAAGGATCCCAGGATTTGAAAACTGGCCTCCAGACTTTCTGTTGTTGCCCATCTCTGCTATTGTTGTTGTTAGTGTGTGCCTTCAAGTCATTTTTGACTTGTGGCAGCCCTAAGGAATTCGCCTATCACAGGGTTTTCTTGGCAGGTTCCTTCAGAGGGGATTTGCCATTGCCATCTTCTGAGGCTGAGAGTCTGTGACTTGCCCAAGGTCGCCCAGTGGGTTTCCATGGCTGAGCCATGAATCAACCCTAATGTCCTAGTCCAATGCTCAAACCATTATGCCATGATGGCTCTCATGTATACATATACAATTTGTATACATCCTGGTTGGGAGAATTTAGGCACCATAGTCCAAAAAAGTAACTGCTGTGAACTCTGTTTACAGGTGCTATCAAACTCATATAGTGGACAGAATCAATAGTAAGGGGTTCACTCCACCTTCTATGAGTATCTGATGGAACAGGTGAAATTATTTTAAAATAATCTACTAGACAGATCTGGGTAGAGACTGGGTTCTAATCTGCACTGTAGTTTGACATTCTTTGCTTTAACTGCCATGGCTCGATGCTAGGGAATCCTGAGATTTGTAGTTCGTTGTGGCACCAGAGCTCTCTGGCAGAGCAGGCTAAATATCTCACAAAACTACAAATCCCAGAACTCCATAGCATTGAGCCATGACAATTAAAGTGGTGTCACATTGCATCCCCCCCCCTTGCAGTGCAGTTTAGACCTAGGACAGATCTACCACCTTCCTAAGAGGGCCCAGCATCCTGGAGGCAGTAAATGAATGTCACAATGGAACCAAGCTGCTGACTTATTCAAGGTGAGTGCAAGAGCAAGAAGGAAAAACAATGAGAAGCCCTGTTGCAATCCACTAGTCCATCCTTCCTCACATTCTCATACAGGACTCCCAGTGGGAGCCAGGTTTGTTGGAAACAGATGAAATGCCCTTTTGTTGTTGGTTGAGATCCTAGGCATCTTGTCCAGGCATAGTGGAAGGTGGAAGCTTGCTTTTACAAATACATGCTACATACAGGGGCTATAATTCAGCAGAACTCACGCTTTGCATGCAGAAGTTCCCATATTTAACCATAAGCATCTCCAGTTAAAGAAATTGCAGAACTGGAAGTGTTTCCAAAAGCTTGCAATTTTATACTGTTTTTATTTTATGATTTTAATTGTTTTTATTGTAAAGTCTTTTAATGTGTTTTTATTTGTGAGCCTCCTTGGGTCTCTTTCTGGGAGAAAGGTAGCATAAAAACGAAATAAATAAATAAATAAATATGGTCATTTAGTCCTATCCAGCAGTATAATGGCATCATGGCTCAAAAGGTCAAAGCCCCAAGTCATTTCAAATAGCAGGGACTATGGCATCATCTGACAGTCCTCCTGGCAACTCCCCCTTTTCAGTCTATATTCAGCTTACAATTCCCACAGTAGCTGGCAAGGGGAATACTTTTCCACACAGGAGTAATATATTGTTATGACAAATCTCTATTATAGCCTAGACTGCATCTGCACTGCAGAATTAATGCAGTTTCACACTGCTTTAACTGCCTTGGCTCAGTGCTATGGAATTCTGGGATTTGTCATTCTGAGAGATATTTACTCTTCTGTCAATGAGCTTTGCTGCCACAACAAACTGCAAATCCCAGGAGTCTGCAGCATGGAGTTGTGGCAATTAAAGCTGTGTCAAACTGTATTAATTCTGCAGTGCAGATGCAGCCTTAATGTTTTTTGGGGTGGCTTGATCCTGGATTGTCAAGACACATTAGATTTACAAATGCCCTACTCCTGATAGACAGTCACCTGCATTTCTGGATTCTCCTTAGGACGTCACACAAGATTTCTAACTATACCATCAGACCTTCCCCATGCTGGTACCAGGACAGTTTGGGGATACCTGTGAATTTATACCCACAAAAGCTCATGCTACATTTAAAACTAGTTAGTCTTAAAGGTGCTGCCACATTCCTTTTTTCTGCATAAAGTTACTTTTCAGGATTACAACTGTCCAAAATTGCCCAGCTATGCGATCACTTCTTGCTGAGCTTGGGAAAGTTACTTTTTTGGCCCATCGCTCCCAGAATCTTCCAGCCAGCCATGCTAGCTAAAGGATCATGAGAGCTGTGGGCCAACATTTAATTTCCTCTACTACTATCTCTGCAAAAAATCCATCTGTCCTCTATAGTATATACATAAAGAACATGTATGTATTTTGGCATATATGTAAAGTACACTTGTTTAAAATGGAAGCTAGCACACATATCCATGTCATTTCAGCTGCTGTAGCATTTTTTTCTTGCTGTGTTTTAAATATTGTAGTTATTTTGTTTATGGTGTAAATTAAATTAATAAAGGGAATTGTGCAAATACAAAGTGTTGGTTATCACCTATAAAGCCCTAAATGGCTTGGGCCCGAGTTACTTGAGGGAACGCCTCTCCCTACATAATCCGCCCCGCACTCTTAGAATAACAGGGAAACTGTTACTTGAACACCCCAAGGTGAGACTGGTATCGACTCACCAAAGAGCTTATACAATGACAGCTCCAGCTCTTTGGAATGCACTCCCAGAGGAGATTCAATCTAGTTGCACATTGGAAGCCTTCAAGAAGGCATTAAAAACCTACCTCTTCCAGTTAGCATACCCTCCTGATTCCCTCTAGAAAGTATTCCCCAACCAGATTAGACGACAACCCATAATTGTTATCCCTACCATCCTAATTACACTGTTTTTAAAAACTGAATTTCTGAGAACTGTTTTATAATTGGTTTTAATATTGTATTTGACATGTGTCAAAGAATTTTATTGTATGTACACCGCTTTGATCTGAAAGGAAAAGTAGTATATAAATAAAAGCTTTATTATTATTTATTTAAATATTTTCTGAAAGGAAAAAGAAAAGAAATCCACAGCATTTTAGTGGTCTTTAAAGAAATACTCCCAAACCAGTTAGATAGGACTAAATGGAACAGGGCAGATTCTCAGCTCCTGCTGTCAAACCTCTGAAGAAACAGGCATCTCTTAAGGCTTATTTCTCCAGCATATTTTTCAGAAATACTTTCCTGCTGCAAGCTATTTATTCTAGCCTTCGCACCCCTGAGACACAACTAAGCCAGAACATTTGCAGTTCTTCCGTGGATTATTGAGTCTATCATGCCGTCCTACACAGAAAGGTTTTAACCCAAAGCACCGTAACATCATTATTTATGACTAACATCAAAACATTTACTTAATGGAATGGGCAATGAACCTGATCTTCCCTCCGCTCACAACAAAAGGAATTCCCTTTTAAAGGCGGAAAAGCCTGGATTCAAATGAGACTTAAAGTCAGCTTCTTTGTACCAGAAAGTCCCAAATCCCAGATGTATGGGGAATATTGAATATAGTTTCTTTTGGCAAATCTATTTATTGGCTTAATAAACACACAATTTAAAACTGGTCAAAACAATTTAAAACCACATAACCATAGCACATGTTTTTGAGCCACAAATCCAAAACCTAGCCACCCACAGCATATAACCAAAGACAATGGAAAATTCCAATAGGCAAAAACTAGATGAAAATGAAACTGGGAGTGATATATTATCATTTCCCGTTGCAACAGGCCTATTGGTATGGCCAGCTGGTTGGCTGTAGGAGTGTAGTGGCCTCAGTTGTCCATCCTTGGTGAAGTAGATGGGATTTTGGAAAGAGCTGATTGCCAAATCACCATACCAGAGTTGGGAAAAGCTGCAGCAGTCAAAATTCACTTTCTAGGGCATCTGTGATCATTTAAGAAGTTGAGTCAAAAAGAAAGGGCACGCTGTATATGCTCAAGATGCACTCATCATTTTTGGTACAGGTTGAGTATCCCCTTTCCGGACTTCTGAAATCCAAAATACTCCAAAAGCCAAAATTGTCTGTTTGACTGGCTGAATTAGGCTGCATCTACAATGCAGAATTAATGCAGCTTGACACTGCTTTAACTGCCATGGCTTAATGCTATGGAATGCTGGGAGGGGAACCTCAACTAGAAAAATTCTTGGGTCTCATCCAACAAAGCTCTTTGTAGTTTGCATCAACCAAAGGGAAACAAGGTATGTTTTACGGGGCAACACTAAATTAACAAGTGACTGGAAAAATAATAAGCATTTCCACAGTCACCAATTATGGTTCATTTCAAGTTGGGTACTATGTTGTTATTACTATTGCTACCTATGGTCAAGTCAACTTCGATTTATGGTGACCATATCCATGAAAGACCTCCAAGTTACCCTGTTATCAAGAGCCCTGCTCAGTGTTGTGGCTTCCTTGATTGAGCATCATCTAAATTGGGTTTAGCTTTTTTGGTCACTCTAGTGTCTAGTTTATCTAAATTGTGGTGAGAATTACAGCTGTTGTTCGACTGCAATTCCCATCAACACTAACCAGCACAGCCCATGGTAAAGGAAGATGGAAGCTGAGGACCAATACCTGGAGAGCCACACGATTCCTTGGTGCAAGCTAAAAGCTGCCAAGCTGATTTTAAATCTGCAGAAAGACCAGAGAACTTGGGAAAGTTACAATTACAACTCCCAGAATTCTTAAAGAGTTGTAGTCCAGAAAAGGGATTTTGGGAACTGAAGTTCAGAAAAGTAATTTCTGCCAAGTTCTGAGGCAGACAGAGATTCATATGTAGCAGATGAGCAGGATCTAGCACAGAAAGCAAGTATTATAGTGACGAGTTAAATCCAGCTCTGCGGTCCACAAATCACTCATGGAGTTACTGGCACATATAAGTCCTTGTCCCCAGTGCCACAGGTATCAACAAGACCTGTAACTCTTCCACCTTACACATCATATGGATTGCAGCTTAAAACTCTTGGCATGTTTGAGTCCTTCCACATATCTGAAGCCTTGCAGAGCTCTGTTCTTACTTTACACATTTCTATCACATTTTCTCTAAGCAAAGCAGTAAGGGAGAAGTGGGTGAAGTGTGACAAGGGTGCCAAGACTCTCAAATCCCTTGCCCCACTCCCTCTGATCTGATCAAACAAAAGGCAGAACTGCATCCCATAGAAGCCTTTTAAAGAGGCTGCATTTCTCTCATGATGAAATTTGGGGGCAACTGTTTTATTTTTAATTTTGGCTGCATCCAGCAAAATTTGGTCTCTGAACCATCGCAGTTGCCCACCACTGCACTAAGGAATCACTGCTGTATTCACAGTGCAAAGCAAACACAAAAGGCAACAGTGTTTGGAAGCTCTTCAGCTTCTATCCTGGGAGGCAATACAGACAAACAAAACCAAGCAGTCAGAGCTGTATATTCCTTGCAAAGTAATAACAGCTCACTTAATGTATAGCAGGAGCATCAGAACATTATTCCACATCTGTGGAGACTAAACTGAATCCCACACCTTGGGACAGTACTTTTTTTCTTAGACTCTGCAAGTGTGTATGTATCATGGGCCCGTTACAAACGGGCCTTTAAGTATGGACTCAGTCTGTACTAGGGTTAGGACGGGGTGGTGCTTCTGAACCCCCCTAACCCTAGTATGGACTGAGTCCGTACAAAATGGCGGTGCTCCTTCCACATGGGGCCCACCATGACGACGTCATGACTGCACCGCCTCTATACAGGGTGGCGCGGATGTGACGTCGTCGCTCCGCGCAAGAGCACTTAATGCGCCCTTTGCATGGAGCAAGAAGGAGCTCCGTTTCGGAGCTCCTTCCTGGTTTGTGGTGCTGTTTTGCGTCGCTGGGCACAGCCTTCAGACGGCTGCGCCCAGCAACACAAGGGAGAAAGGGGCCAAGCGGTCCCTTTCTCCTCCTCCCCACCGCTGTGGGGTGTCCTTGGGGCTTGAAGCCCCAAAGACACCCCTTTCCAAGCTGCGGGGAAGCGGCTTTTTGCTGCTTCCCCACGGCCCGGAAAGCGGCGGATCGGGGCCTCAGCGGCTGCCGTTCTGGCCGCTGAGGCCCCGATACACTGGGGAAAGGCATGCCTACAGGCTACCCCAAAGGGGCGGTCTGTAACGCACCTTAAAGTTACCTGCTAACTTATGCCAACCCAATGGGTTTCATAAGTTTTTTTTTAAGGCAGAGGTGTTTTGCCATTGTCTTTCTCTGAAATACTGCCCGCAGCATCTGACACTCTTTGGTGATCCCTCATCCAAGCACTAACTTAGCCTGACCCTACTTAGTTTCGAAGATCAGACAAGATCTGATGCCTTTTTAGACTAAAGCTCTCCAAATCCCCACTCCCAACCTTCAAGCAAATAACACTTCAGAGACCTCATGGTTCATGGTGTGGTTCACATGCTAATGGTTCCTAGTTCATCCGCTGAAACCCTGAAAGACCTATTTCTGAAGAATTGGAGAGCTATTCCAATGACATTAAAAACATGCACCACAGATTAGAAACATTATTTTTTGGAATACACACTCAGAACCCTTAGCCAATATAGCCACTGGCCATGTAAACTGAGGGGCTCTGGCAACCATCATTCCATCCCCCCCCCAAATAACAACAAGAAGAGAGAGATAATTTCCCAATCTCTGCTAGTTGACAAACTCACAGAGAGAGTGGGCACTGCAAGGCAAAGGTTCCAAGGGAGAATGGAATTCCCCCCCCCCCCATATTTTAAATCTAAAATCTAAAATATTAAATAGTATTGAATAAAATATTAAGTGTTACCATATTAATGGTCTCTTGAAGATTTATTTCCTTATTAAATATATTCACAGAATAAACATAATAAACATAGTATAATCTTGTGTACTTGTTTGAGTATCTGCCCTGGTGGCGCAGTGGTTAAATGCCTGTACTGCAGCCATTCACTCGAAACCACAAGGTTGCGAGTTCAAGACCAGCAAAAGGGCCCAAGCTCGACTCAGGCTTGCATCCTTCCGAGGAGGAAGCTAAAATGAGTACCCAGACTGTTGGGGGCAAATTAGCTTACTTGCTGTTCACCGCTATGATCTTTGGAATAGCGGTATATAAATAAAACAAATTATTATTATTATTATTATTATTATCTTTCCACCAAATACATCAAACTTTACATTACCACAATGTTAAACTTCCATCATCTAGCATAATACAAATTGTTGCATAGAATAGATGTTTTTATGAAAATATATGGAACACATGATGAAGGAATTAAGGAGAAACATTATATAGGTACTTGATGTATATATTAGAATAAGATGCTATGCAATTTTTGAAGATTTATTTCCTAATATCTTAATTCCTCTTGGCAAATGGTAAAGCCACTGAGTATCAACTGGCTAGATTTACTTTGTACCTTCTCTCTTACTTTCTTTCAACACTGCTAGCCCAAGAGTGCTGGGAAAACTGGGGTGAAACATTCAAACTCAGATTCCCCCCCCCACCCTCTTTTTGTGAGAAAATTAAAGACCACTCTGTAGACTATACCGAGAGCCAGCATGATGTAGTGGCAAGAGCCTTGGACTATGGTCCAAAACACACTGAGACTGCTTTAATTGTGCTGGCTCAATACTAGGGAATTCTGGGAACTGTAGATTTCTGAGACATTTAGCCTTTTCTGTCAGAGAGCTCTGGTGCCACAATAAACTACAATTCAAAGGCTTCTCTACCTACCTAGCACTGAGCCAGGGCAGTTAAAGCGGTCTCAAACTGGATTATTTCTGCATTGTGTTTTGGAGCTATGACTCTGGAGACCAGGGTTCAAATCCTGGCTTGGCCATGTTAAACCAACTGAGTGACACTAGGAAAGTCACACTCTCTCAGCCTGAAAAGGCAATGGCAAACCCCCACTGAACAAAAAACTTGCCAAGAAATCTCATGATAGATTCGCCTTAGGGTTGCCATAAATTGAAAATGACTTGAAGGCACACCATCACAACAACAACAACAACAACATAGAATAGCAGCAAACTCAAAAAGGCAAGAACAACCTAATAGAGGGATTTGATGTTCCAAAACTGCGCACTGCTTCAGTGAATATTTTCCTGCAATTTTTAAGTCAAGCACACATACTAGACAGGGGAGTAAATTGGGGGCTTATACATCCTGGGTACCACTGCACCCACTTGGCATCCCTGGTTCTTATTCCAGATGTATTGATGCCATGTGCACTTACACAAGGGGGAATAAGTACATGCTCAGGTGTACTTTTTCTTGGTAAATTCCTGACATTCTCATTGTGAAAGGGTGCAGCTCTTTCCTTCTACAAAACCTCTGTCTGCTTACACACATACACCAAACTTCAACCAGCAAAATTTTTCCTGGGCAAGAGCATTATAGGTCAGACCCCTGAATCAAAGCAGTTCCGCATGCCAAAATCCATAAATCGGTGTTGATTTCACCATACCTGAGAGGATGTGTGCATTTGTGTGTGTGTAAACATACAACATCACAATGCTTTACTTAATTTGAGACCTTGCAGGTTCGAACCAATGCTTCTCAGTGCTCTTCCATCGGCTGCTTAGCCCAACATGTCCAAGGGTCAAATAAGTGTTTCCTCTCCCTAGTTACAAGGGATGCTCAGCAAGCTGGATGGGACAGACACATGGTGTCAACAGAGGCAATGCCTTGCAACCCATCCTCCTCCTCGTACAATGTAATGAGGGGAAATCTGAAGGCTTTGGGAGCGTCCCAGAGAAAAAGGAATTGTGACCCATCAGCCACCCTTTGTTGATCCCTAGTGTAAGCAGTATCCCTTGTGCTCAGCTGTTTGAGAGGAGTGTGGGGGGTTAGATAGGATTTGGCCCCATTGTCCAAATTGTATGAGCTCTCCCTTGCCACACACTCCATGCCTGCTCTAACCTTTCTAAGCATGGGTCCTGGAAGAGCAGGAGGGGCTGGAACTCACACTGAAATTATTATTTATGTTATTATTTATAATAATAATAATATTTATTTATATACCACCCTTTCCCCAAAACTAGGACTCAGAGCAGCTTACAAGATTTTTAAGAAGTACAATTAAAAACATAGAAAAGTGTTATATTAAAACAGTATTACATTATTACAATATTTAAAAAAATCAGATGTAAAAATGTACAATATAGTCATTCCTTCTGATTTGTGGGGGATCTGTTCCGGACCCCCCTGCGAATTGGGAATATCATTAATATTGGAGCCCCATTGATTTCAATGGGGGGCCCGCACCCACGCACAGCCCTCAGGCCCACACACCATTATGACCCTCCTGGTTTGCTGTCTGCAAAAGACTGAGGGACGCGAACAGCAAGATTGCGAATCGGAAGTGATAACTATATAGTTTAAAACATAACAGTGTTTAAAAATGATCTTGAAAAATTGGAGTACTAAGACTCCTGCATAGCTGAGACTCCTGAGGAGTTATCAGATAGAAGCATATTAAAATGACCAAACACTAAGAAATTGTATAAGACAGCTATTGTCACTGAGCCTTCCCAGGTATAACAGAATAGCTACCTGCCACCAGTCATATGTACACTTATATGTATGTGCTTTCTAGCTGCCTGTCAACTTGGGCAACTTAGGGCAAGTAGAAAACAAGCTTGTTCCATCCGCCATATGTTGTTGTCGTTGTTTGCCTCCAAGTTGTTTCTAACTTATGGCCATCCTAAGCTAAACCTATTATGAGGATTTCTGGACCAGATTTGTTCAGAGGAAGTTTGTCATTGCCTTCCGCTGAAGCTGAGAGCGTGTGACTCGCCCAACATCACCAGGTGGGTTTCCATGGCCAAGCCTGGTCTCCAGAGTTGTCATTAACTGCTCAAACCACTATGTCATGCTGGTAATAGTAGTTCTTACTATATTGTTATTACAGTATATTTATTTTTCTCCTGCCTTTTCCCTAGATTGAGACTCAAAGTGGCTTCAATAATTTTTTTTTAAAAAGATTGAAAAACCCACATGATACAAAAGTGTAAAACACCATGAAACCAACTGGAGCATTCATAACAAACTGTCCAATGCTAAGTCCATCCCATCTTAAAAACAATCCCAGGGTCCAGGTTTCCAAACCTCCTTGCAAGCCAGGGGGAGGTAAGTAACACTGTTGCTGTTGTGGGCCTTCTGAAGACACACAACCCTAAAGGGGTTTCATGGCCAGTATTTCAGAGAGGGTTTGCCATTGCCATCCTCTGAGGCTGAGAGAGTGTGACTAGCCCATGGCCACCCAAGGGTAGTAGTGGTGGAGAATTTTGTCCCAGGTGGCTTCTCCCCTAATCCAGTTTGGAGAGCCCAGGATCCCAGGGAGACCAGATATTCGTAACTGCAAAGGAGGACAAGGCACCGCAAAATGTAGACCTTTCAAGAACTCCCAACTGAAAGCTGAAAACACGCATGTGCATCTGCATCCATTTCATATGGTTTATTTACAGCTATATTACACATAGCTGTATTTTATTACATACACCACTCTATTAATAATATGGACGTAAGGCATAGGTACATTAATGTAGGTAAGTTCACTATAATGGAGAACGTATCTACATTAGCATGCCTTGTTGGCTTCCAAGACCTTTCAAGAACTCTTCTTATTCATGCTCAAAATGGAGGACATTTTGGAATTCTTCCTGGACCAAAGTGGGAAATGTAGAACTGGTCCTGGAAAAGGAGGACGTCTGGTCATCCTTTGCAAGGGGACCTACTAAAACAAATGACAGTACTTGCATATAGGAGGAAAAACCATACTTGCCCATAGAGAAACACCGGAGAATATTTGCCCACTGAGAAACATTGGAGCATACTTGCCCATAGGAAAACACTGGAGAAGACAGTTAGTTATGTTTTTAACGTGTATCCTATTTTAACCAGGTGATTTTAATTGTTTTACATTTTTCATTATGATGCTTTAATAATGTTTTATCTCGGGAGTTGCCTCGGGTCCCCGTTTCCAGAAAAGGCGGCACAGAAGTGGAATAAATAGTAATGATGATAAATATAACCCTTGTCCAGAGGGAAACCCTGGAGAATACTTGTCCATAGGGAAAGACTGAAGGAAGCAGGAGACCAGAGGAGGCCCCTTGCCATGGTTCTCTTTGCCCTTCTGGCCAGGGATGCTCTCCCTCTAGACAGCCTCGGGGCAAGCGCCCTGCCTCCTTTCCCAAGGGGCCAGCCCTGGCCCTCGCTCTGCCCTCCGGAGCCCCCAA
The DNA here is from genome assembly GCF_019175285.1 of Sceloporus undulatus. Classification (NCBI taxonomy): domain Eukaryota; kingdom Metazoa; phylum Chordata; class Lepidosauria; order Squamata; family Phrynosomatidae; genus Sceloporus; species Sceloporus undulatus. Next base: position 7,101,833 of record NC_056526.1, on the reverse strand, counting down.
CCTGCCCCCAGCCCCTGGCTCCCTTCCCTGGCGCCGCTTACCCTTCCAGGCGCCGGCCAGGAGGAGCAGGAGCAGGGCCAGCATCCTCGCCGCCTTCCCTTTGCGCATTGCCAGGAGGCGCCAGCTCCGCTGGGGATGCGCTCTTGCCTGGCGGCGGCTGCTGCTACTGCTACTGCTGCTTCTTTGGGGCGCCCTCCTCCTCCTCCTCCTCCGGAACCCCTTTTGGGGTCGCCTTGAGGGAGAACCGGTCCCAAGGGGCTCCTTCTGCCCTTCTTTCGGAGTCCCTCGCCCCCAACCTGGGCCGGGGCTCCTTGGAGAGGGCTTTCTCCTCCTCAGGGTCTCCTTTGGCGCCCAGAGCGCACCAGACGCCCTTCCTCTCGCTCTGCCTCCTCAGACTGAGCGCCCTCCAAGGCTGGCTTCCCAGGTGGGCAGCTTTGGGGGCGGGGCCCAGCCAAGGACAGCCCCATTGCTCCTCCCCTCCCTTTTTAATTTTGAAGGTCCAAGCCGGCATCCTGAGTGGCTGGAGGGGTTTTCTTCTCACGCCTCCATTGGCCAGTGCTCGCGTCTCTTTGATGGAGTGCCCACCCCTCTCTTTTGCTATAAAAGAGG
>NC_056526.1:7054501-7101214 GCF_019175285.1 Sceloporus undulatus | reverse complement strand
AGGCTCTGGAGGGTGGGCGCCACTTTCTGGCAGGGTTTGCGGGGCTGTGGGTGCGTCTGCACTGTGGAACTGAGGCGGGTTGGCACAGCTTGAAGTGCCCTGGCTCCGTCCTGAAGGAAACTGGGGGGTGGGGCTTGGGGAGACCGAGGGTGCCTCTACACTGGAGAAGTCATACAAAGTCTCAGATGTGAAGTTTGGTGAGGCTCCACTCCCTGGAAAAAACAAGGGTGCCTCTGTGCTAAAGAAGTAATACTAATTCTGGGATTTGTAGTTTGGTGAGCTACCAGTGCTCTGGAAAAGCAAATTTGCATTGATACTGTAGAAATGATGAACTTTGACACCATTTTAACTGACCTGATTCCCATCTTGCAGAAAACTGGGATCTGCCCTTTTGTAAATTGCTAGTACTCTGGAAAACCAAGTTTCCCTCGATGCTGTGGAAAAGATGTAATTTGACACCACTTGAACTGCCCTGGCTCCAAAATACAGACACCTGGGATTTTTAGTTTGGTGAGCCACCAGTCCTCAGGAAAACCAAGGCTGCCTCTGCACTGTAGAAATAATGCAGTTGAACTACCCTGGCTCCATCCTACTGAAAACTGGGATTTGTAGTTTGATGAGGCACCAGCACTCTTAGGCAGAGTAAGGATAAAGACCTTGTAAAGCTACAAATCCCAGGATTCCATAGGCTGGAGCCACAGCTCTTAAGGTGAGGGAGAATATCACACTACACTATTATAGTGTTCTTATTCCACTTTAATGGCTATGGCTGCCTGTTGCGGAATGCTGGGATTTGCAGTTTAATTATCACTAGGGCTGGCATCACTTGGTGGAGTAAATCATAGTGTCATCCACCCCATATATAGAATCCTTAGTAATGCTTTTTATACTAATGTTACTCATAAATTATTGTTTGGTTATTTATTATTCTATTTATTTATAGCGCATCTTCCTCCTGGCACAGGCATCAGGAATTAAATTGTGATTCCTGCATCTCCCCAAATGTCATGGTAATAGCTGTGACATAAAACAACTGGCAACATTAAAAGTATACCTTTACATTGCAATGTCATATGCACGGCCTATATGTATTTGCATGTGTCTAGTTTCCTGTGGCTAAAGTGCAAACTTGTTAAGCTGTGGTGCTTTCCAAGAAAATTTGAAAAGAATAAAAAAGTAATTTTTAAAAAATCAAACTTAACATTTAGAAATTTCAAGGTCAAAGACCAGCTATGCTTCAAAATGGATGGAGATCTCAAATGAAGAAGTGCCACAGGGGACGATCCTAGGGCCATTACTCTTCAACGGTTTATCATTGATTTAGATGACAGGGGAGAAGGAATCCTTATCAAGTTTGCAGATGGCATAAAAAGACACGGTTGACACATTGGAAGGCAGGCAAAGAATTCAAAAGGAGCTAGACAAACTAGAAAATTGGGCAGACAGGAATAAAATAAAATGCAATAGGGACAAAGACAAAGTTCTGCCTATATCCAGTTAGAGTCCAAAACACACTGCAGCAATAATTCAGTTTGGGACCACTTTAACTGCCCTGGCTCAGTGCTGGGGAATCCTAGGAACTGGAGTTTGTTATGACATCAGAGCTCTCTGACAGAAAAGGCTAAATGTCTCCCAAAACTACAGTTCCCAGAATCCCCTAGCACTGAGCCAGGGCAGTTAAAGCAGTCTCAAACTGGATTAGTTCTGCAGTGTGTCTTGGACCTCCGTCTTTCGATACGTATCTTCAAAAAAGAAGCTGGAGAGATACCTGCTGAGGATGCTTTGTCGGGAGATCCTGCGCTGGTCAGGGGCTTGGACTGGATAGCCCATGATTCTGCTCTCTACTTTCTTTTTCATCTTTCTGTCTTTATCTTACATGGATTTCAAGTGTTTCTACAACCATCTTTTTTATAGCTAGAAAGAAATCTTTCTGTCACAGAAAGGGACCCAAAGCGTCTCACAAATAAAAATTCTGAGAAACGTATTACAATAAACAATTAAGAACATCAGCTAAAAGCAATATAAAATTACAATCATTTAAAACCGCAATAAAACCACACTACCCACCCCATATAACAAACACCCCACATAAAAGCCATCCCATTATGCTGATGTTTAGAGATGGGGTGGAGCAAGGAGCTAGATAAACTAGAAAATTGGACAGATGTTAATAAAATGAAATGCAATCGTGACAAATGCAAAGTTCTGCATACTGAGAGTGCTAACTGCAAAAACCCTCAACATACTTTGTCTCTCTGGAACTACTCCTAGTGTTTGATTTTGTGACCACAACTGTTTGACAGAGCCTTTCCACAACAACAATTTGAAGAATAAATAAATAGTCTTGTGACCCCAACATTGTAATTCTCTGGCCCTCAGGGATTAACAAAGATCCCTAACCGTTTTCAAAAAGAGAGCTTGCTAAAGGACCACCTTTGGCTCTTTTCTAGTTACTATAGAATTTCAATAGGATTTTATAGTGTCTTTTACTTGTTTTAGTGTTATTTTTGAAATGGCCTAAGGGCTAATCAATAAACATTTCTAGACCACCTGGTCAATATACAATTAATTGGCTCTTTAGCAGGTCTCTTTTTTTTTTTTAAATGAATAACTTAATTAGTTAGTTAATTCTGGATAAGATTAATTCTGAAATCCCAGTTTAAACCAATCAAGTTAAAAACAGTTAATCTTGTTTCCCCTTTTCACTGGAAAATATGTAACTTAATTGAGAATTTACTTGATTTTAGTTATTTGGTTCCTTTCACTGACAGTGAGTCAGTGTAGTGTAGTGGTCTGAGTGTTGGACCAGGAGCCTGGGAGATCAGGGTTCGAATTCCTACCTAGCCATGGAAACCCACTGAGTAATCTTGGGCAAGTCACACTCTCTCAGTCTCAGAGGAAGTCAATGGCAAACTTCCTCTGAATTAATCTCGCCAAGAAAACTGGAGGATAGGATGGTAATAATTCTGAAAGCCAGCATGGCGTAGTGATTTGAGTGTTCGACTGGGACTCTGGAGACCAGGGTCCAAATCCCCACTTGGTCATGAAAGCTCACTGGGTGACCTTGGGCAAGTCACACACTCTCAGCCTCAGAGGCAAATCTGAACAAATCTTGCAAAAAAAAAGTTGAAAGGTTAACCTTAGGGCCACCATAAGTTGGAAACAACTTGAAGACATCCAACAACAATAACAACTGATCAGGGCCTCGATCCATAGGGAGAGGTGGGGCAATATAAATAAATAATAATAATAATAATTATTCCTTCCCGTACCCCCTTTGCACCATCAAAATCTTCTTTAGAAGGCTGTAAAACCCTCTGGAGTGAGATTTCTTGCAGCGTGGAAAGTGCTGTGAAGAAAGTGTGCCATTGGATTTAGGCCAATAACATTTTGTGTGGGAAGCCAAATTCCCCTTAGGTTTCAAGGCACTAGATATTTCTCACCATCTCTGTTAGAAATGGCTGCAAAAAAGGGATGTGAGGCAATGAGAAAATCCATCAAGCCAGGAGGTCTTTGAGTGAGGAATAAGGATGGGGGACAATTTCATTCCATTCACATTTCTGTAAGACGTTTTCCAATTTGGAGGTGCCAAACCAATGTGAGAACTGGAAGACAGTTATCTTTCCATATGTGTCTGATTCTCTCTTTTGTCTCTGATGCAATACTCTGGATTAAAATTGCCTGCAAAGTGTCTGTATTATTTGGGAAATATGCATGCAAAAACATGTGCATTTGAGTATGGGATAACCACCCACTCACAAAATCATTATATTAAGCAGAACTTGAAGAGAAGTAAAAACAAGAAAGGGGTTTATAGCATGTACTGAACAATACGTTTTATATGGCAAACCCCCTGAACAAATCTTGCCAAGAAAACCCCATGATAGGGTTGCCTTAGGGTTACCATAAAATTGGGAATGACTTGAAGGCAAACAATGCACACACACGCACACACACAAAGTGTACTTGTGGATTCAATCGTGCAGAACTGCTTACAAAAAAGCATAACACTGGAAAAATGATTTTCATGAACTTTTTAAAAGTTGCAAATGGATACATTTGGCCCTCCATATCTATGTATTCTGCATCCATGGCTTGAAAATATTCCCCTCTGAATATTCCCTTATATAAAATGGCAAAATGACATCTTGCTTTTTGGAATATATACATTTAAAAAAATATTTTCAAATGGATGCTTGAATCTGTGGATTAAAAAATTGTGGATACCAAGGGTTGACTGTATTGTTTTAAACTGTCAGTTGCCCCCAAATCCATATTTTTTTGGAAGTGTGTGTTGAGATATCATAAATCAAAGCCTAAGGCTAAAATCCTAAACATACTTGATGGGGATGTGAGCTCTGCCAGACACAGTGGGGCAAGCAAAGGGAGGCACTGTCCAGAATCTCTATCTAGTTAATTGGATTTTGGAAGAGCCATCAATGAGACACATAATCCATGCCTGCCCCAGCTCCCTCCAGACCTATCAAGGGGAACAAATCAAAAACAAAACCTGCCCAGTGTCAAAGCTTTGGAACCTGAGGTTGGGCTGGGATCCAAGCACTGCTCATTTAACCGTCTGTCTGAGCTGCCCAGTAATCCTATGTTATTGAATGTCATCACCTCCCCAGTTAGAGCAATAGAGCCCAAAGTAATAATGTTTGGAATTCAAACATGGGATTAAGGGAGGAAGACGATCACAAGGACATCAGTCTCGGTACCACCTACTTTAGGCTGCAAGCAAAAATAAAAAAAGACCGCAGATTGCCTCTGGGGTCAAGATAACCAGAGATCTATTTGTGGGGAGGGAAGAACAGGGTGGAAGAAGAAAAACAGACCTGACACCAACCTGCTGGATCCCCCAATTTTGCAAAATGAAGAAAGACACTAAATATTGTAACCAAGCAAGGAAGGGCTTTGTACAGGAGCTTAATATAAAATAGAAGCAGAGATGCAGTTCTGGTTGAGATCCAGCATGGTGTAGTTGTTTGAATAATGGACTGGGCTTCCAGGCAAGATTTATTATTCTGAAGAGTTCAAAGATATGACCAATGCTAATCAATAAAATTAATATCTAAAGAGATCATGTAGCATCTTTGAGACAAGCTGAAAGAAAGAAAGGAAGGAAGAAGTTGGCATCATCAGCTTTTGGATGGACCCAAATGCATCTGAGGAAGAAAGTTTAAGTATACAAAAGCTTATGCTGCTAACTTCTTTAAGTTAGTCTACACTACAGTGGCTCTCTTTTGAAATTAGGTTTTTGAAACTTGGAATTTTTGACCCTCAGTCTAAATAGCACTTTCTAGGTTTCTCCTGCTCCTTCTGCTGAATGCATAAACTGGATCTAACTTAAGCTTTTTGTGTCTGAAATTTTGCACTGGGGGAGAAGCCCAAGAGTGTCCCTTCTCCCTGAATGTCAAATACATTTTAGTGCCACTGTCTGAGGTCAGATGGTAAACTGAGTCCACACCAAGCAAGAAGCAGCAATACAGCTGTGTTTTGAATATACATAAGACTAACTCTCCTATTGAGGTAATCTAATCTGCCTGTGGAAGAGGCAGTGGAAAGAGGTTGGATCTACCCCATTCCAGCAAACTGGGGATTGCCATGAGTGCGTGTGCAGTTTTCTTTTAATATCTACTGAACTTTTAGCAGTGTTCTGTGACTTGTAGCATAAACAAACAGAGCTAACAACAGGGCAAAAGCACATCAGCATAATGTTCGAAGCACATTTCTGTCTGTACCTTGGATGCATGTATCCTCTAACTTTTTAAGAGCTCCACCAAGGGTGCATTTACATTATATAGTTTGACAGCACTTTAACTGCCATGGCTCCATCCTACAGAATCCTGGGATTTGTAGTTTTGTGAGGTGGCAGCACTCTTGACAGAGAAGAATTAAAGTAAACTTGGCTCCCAGACTTGACTCGACTTGAGAGATGGCCTGAAAGTATCTTTCAAGAACTTGAGACTCGAAGGGAGAGACTTGAGAATGGATTTGAAACTTGGAGCAAAAAGCTTGAAGACATCACTGCCATCTGAGCACATGTCTCAGGCCAAGGATATGTTTTCAGTGTCAGAATAGTCTTTTCACGCAGACATCCCACCATCTTCCTATAATGTTATTTGTTTCACCAATGGCAGCTGCTAGTTTGCTTGTCAGCGAGGCAGCGAATGTGCTTCAGAATTGTCCAAACTTTAAAGGAGCTAACCAAGGTGCTGAACTCTATAGGCAACATCTAGATTGCAGGGAACATTTCTTGCAGGGGAACAGCAAATGGTTAGGCAATGGGCTTGAGGTGGAAGGATCCTTTTAAAGCTCCTCTGATGTGCACCTGGGACAGGCTGCCAAACAGATCTCAATCCCATTGCCCAACACATTTGCTGTTCTCCTGTGAGAAGCTATCTTACCTCCTTTTTTCCCCTCCTAAACTTGGCTCCCAGACCTGAGGACTCACCTTGATACTTGACTTGAAAGTATCTTGTAAAGACTTGAGACTCAGCTTGAGTATTGGGATAGACTTGACTCGAGGCTTGAATGCAGTCGACCCTCCGTACCCATGGATTCTTTATAATTGAAAATATTTTAAAAAATGTAAATTCCAAAAAGCGAACCTTGATTTTGCCATTTTATGTAAGAGACACCATTTTACTATACCACTGTATTTAATGGGACTTGAGCATCCATGGATTTTTGTATCCATGGGTGTCCTGGAACAAAACCTCAGGGGATACTAGGGGTCCACTGTACATCAGTGTCTATAGGCTCCATTTTGGGTTGCCACTATCTTCTTCTAGTGCTATTTCATTTAATCAGGGCAACCGGTGGCTCCCATGTTAATGGGGGCAAGGAACTGACACTGGATTTTAGTCTGAATTTTAAAAGTGCTATTCAAGGGACTGAACCCTGTATAACCTGCCCTTCACTGTGGAAACAATTAAATATTTATAGTTTTTTGTGGGTTTTTCAAGCTATGTGGTCATGTTCTAGAGTCTTCTAGCCCGAAAAACCCACAAAAACTATGGATGCCAGCCATGAAAGCCTTCGACCTCACAGTTAAATATTTATTTATTTATTTATTGGATTCATATCTCGCTTTTCTCCCAAGATGGGTGTTTTATATAATTTCCCCCACAAATTATGTGAAGAACATACATTGAAGTAAGAGGGGTTTTTTTTAAAATAATAATAATAATAATGAATAAACAGCAGAGTAAAAGCAACCTTGAACATAATTCCAGTAAAGATTAACATTAAAAAAGAGAGAGAGAGAGAGACATAATTCCAAGAACAGTCTTGGATGCCTGGACACTTGGTTGCAAAACCATAACAGCAAAACAGATAGATCTCGGTTCAAAAACATAGGTAGGTAGTTCTGCCCATGTGTTGCTCTGGTTGAAAAACAATCCATCTTTGAAGAGCTGTGCCATGGTACAGTTTTTCTCTCCTTTCAGCTAAATAAGCCTCTCTTGTTCAAGGTCGGTCCCAATGGAAAAATTTCCTAGCGCTGCTGGGGAAAAAAAATCACATTATTCCCCTTTAGAAAGGCCCTCCTTTAACAACAACAGCAACAAAAGTTACACAGGCTCAAAAGCTGCCAGGGCTTTGAGAACATGACAGATAAATTGATGTTTCTTCTTTTTAATTTTTCTTTTGACTAAAGACGAGTCCAGCTGACTTGCCAATGGAGACTTGTATGGTTTGAATGGGGGCTGGGGGATTAGCTGGCCATTGAACAGAAAGTATTTTTATCCAGCCTAGTGGGTATCTCTCTCTCCGCTGTCCAACTCTGGGAGTCCTGCTGCCCTCTCAGCACAATGGCTGCTATGGTTCTCCTCCTCCTTGCCTGGGGTTCGCCTGCAAAATGCCAGGGAGTTGCCAGGGAGACCCCTCAAACCCCTCGGCCATTCTTCCATCCTGCCAGAAGACCAGAGGAATTTGCCTATTTGTTTTAAAGAGAAAAGCTGCAAGCTTCCCAAACATTCTTCCCCAATTTCCCTCTCCATTAGTTACGTTCCTTCTGTCATAACAAAGGCATGCCCAGTTGGGTGAGATGGAACAGGGAAATGCTTTAACTGAGAGCAGGGCAGGAGAGAAAGAAAGAAAGAAATCAGCTTTCAAAGCCTTTCCAAAGGACCAGCCAGGGAGAAATTTGATCGTTTGGTGGAGACCTTAGGGCCCTTTCACACTGTGCAGTGATAGCACTCTGTTTAATGGCCATGACTGCAGCTGCATCTACACTGCAGAATTAATGCAGTTTAGCACTGCTTTAATTGCATAGCTCAATGCTAGGGAATTCTGGGGTTTATCATTTTGTGATGGATTTAGTCTTCTCTGTCAAAGAGCTCTAGTGCCACTACAAACTCCAGGATTCCATAGCACTGAGCTATGGAAGTTAAAGTATTGTCAAACAGCTTTATTTCTGCAGTAGCCCATGTCAAAAATGTTTTTAAAATACCAAACGTTTCTGGATGTATTCTAATTGTGGATATACTCTACATTTGCTGGTTCTTTTTCCAGTCTTTCTTTGTAGATTGGTCAATGACGGTTGTTCTGAGGAGGCCTGAGATGGAACGCTTAGGAATACTGAAGTGTTCTGCAACTGTTTTTTGTGTATTCCCATTCCTAACATCCGATTTATGTTAGTTTATCCTCTGGTACAGACAGGCCTGTTTGCCCAGTCTAGAGTGATCTGAATGGCATTGTTGATAGACAATGACATAAATTGCATTAGAGAATAAGCAACTGAAAGTACCTCTAATGTTGTAGGTGATGTGATTTGGATGTCTGATGACATTCCCTAGGAGATGTGTGGGCAGAGTTGGCATCTGGATTTGTGGCAAGGTCTTGTACCCGCCTCTCCATCCATGTTATGTGTCCTCCTGTAGAAAAGTAACTGAGCCTGGGAGGCTACCTGTAGGGAATATCTCTTGAGAAGGAGGAATTATCATTCAGAATAGGTTGTAGTTCATTGATGATATGTCTGAATTGTCTCACATGGGAACTTTATGTGACTAAATACTAATCATACTCAGCTCTCACTAGTAGGGTTATGCCATTTCCTATCTTTATTTAGCCCAACCATCCCTTCTGCATTGTACATTCAATGGTACCATCCAGTCAGAACTGTACAAACCACCGTCCATTGTGCCATAGACCGGAAGCACAAGAAGGGCTACTTATCCTTGCCTTGTTGACCACTCTTCTTCTGAAACCTCTCTAATCCAAGCTGTGGAATGGATCAATGGATCAATACATCAAGATCTAATATTGCCATATATTGCCTAAATCTTTCCACTGATCCATACTTCATGTTAATCCCAGAGTTACTTTTCCTCCCCATTCTTTTTGTAGAAAGCATATAAACAGTTCCCAATCCCTGTACAATTCTCCCATGACTTCCCTCTCAGAAAGCAAGTAGGTTTATCTATTTCCATATAATCCATCGCTGGAGAACAGTACTGACAGTGTATCATGTTCATCTGATCCCTTCAGGGCCTGCAACTGGTGGCTTCCATTCCAGTGGGGTGGCAGATCTCCTCCAGGTTTTAGCCTGAACTTAAAAGTGCCAGCCAAGGTACTGAATGTACTGTATTTTGTGGGTTGGTTTCAACATCTTCAAGATTTCCTTGAAAAGTTGAGACTAAAGCTCAGAGGAGATCTACTTACTCCCCGGCCCAGAAGCAACCCACTATCCGGTCCCCAAAGTTCAAAGTACAGGTTGAGTACAGCTGAGATAGTGATACTTTTGCTTTCTGGTGGTTCAGTGGATGCAAACTTTGTTTTATGCACAAAATTATATTGAAAATATTGTGTATAAAATTACCTTCAAGCTATGTGTGTAAAGTGTATAGGAAATATGAATGTCTCCAAAATATTTGATTATGTATATGGAAATATTCCAAAATTGGAAAAAATCTGAAATCCAAAATACTTCTGGTCCCAACCATTTCAGATAATGAACCTGGAAACCTTTCCAGTTAGTTTCTGTATATGGAATACCCTTCACTTCAGGCAGCAAATATCTTGAACTGACTCTGAGGATGAGATTTAAGCTTTCTCTGGTCAAACTACAGGAACCAAAGGGAATCTAGCAAAGAAACTTCAGTAGGAGAAACCCAGCTCAGAAAATTAAGTATGCTCTGGGGGAGGGTGCATTCTCTTGATGTTACTTTTTAAAGGTAACAATCAGGGGAAATTGCAGGAAACCAGGGATAACATTGGACCAGATCCAGCGTTTGTGTTTACTGGGCGCTGTGGTGGGAAAAGTAACTCCCTACAATACATTTTGCTCAAGCTCCTGTTGCTAGAAGGAAACTCTTATTATGTTCCTGTATCCTGTACATACACTAACAACTTAAGGCTTCTTTGAATAGGCCAGCAAGCAAAGGATGGGGTAAACATACCTTTGACATGATCCCCAAATTTCTCTCCCTTCTTGAAGTTAAACCAGACCACATGCCACTGAATGAAACCCATATTCTTTGCTTTTGGGACTGCTGCCACGCTGTAGAATTAATGCAGTTTGATACTACTTTAAGCATCATGGCTCCATCCTATGGAGTCCTAGGATTTGTTGTTTGTTGTGGCACCAGAGCTCTCTGACAGAGAAGGCTAAATATCTCACCAAACTACAAAGCCCAGGATTTCATAGCATGGAGCCATGGCAGTTAAAGCAGTGTCAAACTGCATTAATGCTGCAGTATAGATGCACCCTTAGTTGCCTAACTACTCTGAAATTACTGGGTTCTCACTATCTTGGAGGCTCATCAGGGCCTGGTTAGTACTTGGAAGGGAAATACTAGGTTTGTTGTTGTTGTTGTGTGCCTTCAAATCGTTTCTGACTTATGGCGGCTCTAATGTGAGCCTATCATGGGGTTTTCTTGGCAAGATTTGTTCAGAGAAGGTTTGCCATTGCTATCCTCTGAGGCTGAGAGAGTGTGACTTGCCCAAGGTCACTCAATGGGTTTCCATGGCTGAGCTGGGAATCAAATCCTGATCTTCAGAGTCCAACACTCAAAGCACTATGCCACACTGGTTCTCATAATAGTTTTCAAATACTGGGTGCTGTAATTGAATCCAGAGGATTCAAACCCTGGTCTCTAGAGTCCTAGTCTGACTGCAAAACAACCACACCATGCTGGATATAGTTATAACCAAATATTTTTTGAAAGAAGCATCCCAAGATCCTCCACCTGGGATGTCTGTGCCATTCTCATTAATAGGAGTGAGAATGAGACCTGGGTTCATTCTCCGTGTGAATCCTGGCTATTGAAAATCCTTTGGGTAGAATCTGACAAACTACCTACTATTGAAGAATGGTTATTAAAAATTCAGGACATGATCCAAATGGACAGATTAATGCAGCTAATAAAAGGAAAATCAGAAGAAAATGTAGAAAAGGAATGGGAAGCGATCAGAAGCTACTGCAAAGAAATATGAAAATGACAAAAAACTAGACTTAGCTCCAAGTTACCTAACAAGGCTCCTTTCACTATTTCCCAATCTAATAATGTTAGCATTATATATACTGAAGTTATCATTAAGACAACAGTTAAGAGACATAGATATAATTTTTAAAAAATCAATCATGAAAGCAAATGTTACCAGGGAAGGTCACTTAGAAATTAAGAAAATACAACGAATTGTAAATATTTTGGCTGTAAAGATGGTAATATCAAGGGATGATAAACCAGCTTCAGTGGAAATTTATTGACATTTTCTTGTTAGTTGTATTTGTGAAATGAGCACTCTGTAAATAATGGCAGTAATACGGTGAAATGTGCTGTGCTTTATAAATTATACAATAAAATATTAAAATATATATTAAAATAATCCTTTGGCATGTGTTTACAACCGGTTTTCACCCATAACCGAAGCAAAGCAACTCTAGAATGGAGTGGGGAAGTGCAGGTTGAGGACAGACCATTAGCACACAGGAAAAGGCAAAGGAGGAAAAACAAAACTGTTCTCAAGGGAACGAAGGCTTTCAACAGTAATGAGAGGAATAGCCTTGCCATCATAGCTTTTCAGTTTGCCAGTGCAAAGTACTGTAGTGTAACAGTGAACAGTGACCAAATTATCAATGGGGAATTTAATTAGCTCAAGGTCCCAAGAGGAGGCCTGTTACCACACTTCAGGGATCGCCCCTTCAATCTTTATACCAGGAACTAGAAATCCAGAAATGAGGCAGAGGCTCTAAGTACAATCAATGTCTCTTTTATTGGAAACAAGGATTCAAACATACAGGCGCATACGCTCACACATTCATACAAGACTCAGGAAATAACGTGGTAAATGTGGAATAGATATTAGGCTTTCTAATGGAAATACTCACCTTATGTAGAAGTTCTATCTTCCAATTTGTGTGTGTGGGTTTGCAGGTCTGGTTAAGCAGACAAGTCAGAGAGAGAGAGACTGACTTTTTAAAAAACTGACATAGCTCTTGGCTGCCAGCAGTGAATGGCTGGCCGCAGCCCCTCTCTAAATTTAGGAGACCCTTTTAAGGGTTTAACAGGGTCTCTAGACAAAGGGTAATCTTATATAATCTAGGTGGTTGTAGCAAAAGAGTCTGGGATTTGGACATAAAAAAGTTAAGGGGGTCGGAAATATTATTTATGAGTCACATTCTCTCCAGTATATTATTTTTGATTTACATTTATAGCTTATTTCTCCTGCAGCAAGGTTGAGATGGGTGCCTCTTTTTCCTTGGTTTGACAACCCTGTGCGTCAGATCAGCTTTGGCGTATGTGCGCGTGTTTTTAAAAAATACAAAAAATCATTTTGGGTTAAAAAGCAGAACCGAACCTCCACGTTTTTTGCCATTTTTTGGGGGGGGGCATAAATCCCCTAATTTTTGCACGTCAAAATATCTTTGTGATTAACTTACCCCCAAATGTCCTGTAATGTGAAAAAGAAAATTTCTGCAATGGCTGACATTTTTTCCAATAAGGTTTCTCAGTGGTTTTAAAAGAGACCTTTTCTTGCTGTAGATGAGAAAATGTGACTGTATTCTTTACATTCCCTGAGGGACAGGGACAAAACCTATGCTGAATGGGGGCCACAATTCTTTGGAAACTACATTTACCATTAGAGACCACTCCTCAATTATTAGGTACCCAGGTTTCATTGGCAGCCAGTGACCGCATCTGCACTGTAGAAATAATCCAGTTTTATACCACTTTAAGTGCCATGGCCCAATGTTATGGAATTTTTAGAACTGTAGTTTGCTCTGGCACCTGACAGCGAAGGCTAAATGTCTCACAGAATTGCATGTCCCAGAATTCCATAGCATTGGCCCATAGCAGTTAAAGTGGTGTCAAACTGGATTATTTCTGCAGTGTGGATGCCGCTGTCTCCTTTCCCCATCACTGAGTTAACTGAGTGCAAATTTTTGAACTCAGGGGCTTAAAAGACTGCCCCCATAGTGCCGGATTGGGCCCACGGCAACTACATTCTGCAGTCCGTTTCTGGACTTTCCATGGCATGAAAAGGAGATTTAAAAAGTGGCTTCTTTCTGTGCTGCGGAAAGGGCGCCATAGCTGTCGGCGCTATGGCTTTTAGACACTCCTTTGGCACTGTGACACTGCCTGCCGTGTGGTGGGGCGTGAGGCATCATGCTGGCATAAGGACAGAGTTGAGGCATGTGTTGTGCGGACACCACGTCGCCACTCTGCCCTATGCTGGCCTTTGATGCTGATCTATACAGTCCCTTAGTTTGCAATAATGAAAGCAAGGAAAGCAGCAGGAGGACATTGTATACACCACTGAAAAAGGGGGTCACGGAGGATACATCAAAATTGTCCCTGCAAAATGGGGACATTTGGAAGGTATGAGCAAGACCTATACTGCCTAACTCCCTTACTCTAATAGCAAATGGGAGAAGAGGATGTAAAGGCAATGCTTGTTTGAGCAGTGTGCTCCAGCAAAAGATGTGTTTTGGTACTCAGAATAATTCATCTGCCACATTTTGGGATGTTCAAATACTGGGAGAAAGCTGTGCAAGATTCTCACTGGTCCATTGTTCTTCCCAGCAAAGGTCTCTCAACAGTCAGGAAACTCATTTTTCTACCTGGAAACAAATAATACCAAATTTTCTTTCCATTATTGACTCATGCACAAGTGGTTGTCCATTCCATTGTGCAATATTATAATTTAACACAATGCATGCCTAAGATCACAGATGTGGATCCCAACCAGATCCATATGTGGATCTCAACCTCTGCCTTCTCTCTTCTTATTAATTATATTTTGAGCTGCTTTGGACCTTGGTACTTGGGGAAGTGTGGTGTAGTGGTTTGAATATTGGATCACAGCTTGTCCATGTGAACCCCACTGGGTGACCTCTCAGCCTCAGAGGATGACAATGGCAAACCCCCTCTGAAGAAACCTGCCAAGAAAACCCCCGTGATAGATTTACCTTAGAGACGCCATAAGTCGGAAACGACTTGATGGCATGCAGCAACCAACAAAAAATGGGGGGGGGGGGGGGAGTTGGAAAATAAATAAAATAAATTGTAAATAAGTGAATAAATATATTTATATAGGCCTTCTAAAAAAACAGGATGGATGTGGGCAGGAGGATGAATCAGAGCAACTGTATGACTGAGTCCAAATGAAAAGAGAGCATTGAAAGGAAAGGCAGTGATCCTTAACTCTTTGAAAAGGGCAGAAACTTTATAAAAAGTGGTGATAGTGGGAAGTGATGGAATAAAGGAAGGAGGGGAAAGAGGAGGAGGGAGAGGGGACTACTGTCATGTGAAATTTCCACAGCGAGGGCCTTTCGGTTCAATGCACAGAAACAAGGGCACAAAAATTCTAAGAATTTCCAAAGGTTTGCTCAAAGCTGGTTCTCTCTCCCTCTTCTTTCCCTCCCTTTCGGAGTCTGGTGCCAGCCTTTTCTTACTATAGCTGGCATTGGACAGAAAGAATCATTGCAGGGTGGGTGAGCATCCATGGCAAAGGGCACAGGCCTGGGCTTGGGAGAATTATGCTTTTACCTGTCCAGAGATAGTCAAGATAAGACTCTGGAAGTTTATCGGTCAGTAAGGCTGAGTCAGAAAGGAACTTCTCTGCTTGGAAGTAGGGGTGCCCACCTGGTCATGCTTAATTTCTCGAGTATTAACTATTTTGAATTCATGTTCCCCAGTGAATATAAGAACAGTATAATTTTAAAACCATAAGTTACGACAACAATTTAAAGGATCAGAACAAGGACATTAAATAACATGGTCACTTGGGAGAAATTTTAAGTCACCCTAGGTGCAGTGGCGTCACTAGGGTTGGCGTCACCCAGTGTGTCCCCCTTTGTGGTGTCCCCCTTCTACTGACTTCCTCCCATTATCACACCATACAGAATCCTTAGTAATTTTTTTGTACTAGTGTTAATAATTGTGACATAAACAACTACCACAATTTAAATTTTACCATTCAGGAACACAGAATCAAAGCATCCCTGACATACAGCCATCCAGTCTCTGTTTAAAGACCTCCAAAGAAAGGAGTGTGTTTCACTCGTGAACAGCCCTTATTGTCAGGAAGTTCCTCCTAATGTTGAGCCGGAATCTCTTTTCCTGTAGCTTGCATCAATTGCTCCGGGTCCTGTTCTCTGGAGCAGCAGAAAACAAGCTTGCTCCATCCTCAATATGACATCCTTTCACATATTTAAACAGGGCTATCATATCACCTCTGAACCTTCTCTTCTCCAGGCTGAACATACCCAGCTCCCTCCGTTGTTCCTCATAAAGGATTTCCAGACATCTCACCATTTTAGTTGCCCTCTTTTGGACAAGTTACAGCTTGTCAACATCCTTTTTGAATTGCGGTGCCCAGAACTGGACACAGTACTCCCGGTGAGGCCTGTATGTGTATATATAGCTAACATGGTGTAGCGATTTGAGCGTTGGGATATGGCTCTGGAGACCAGGGTTTGAGTCCCTGCTCAGCTATGGAAGTCCACTGGGTGACTTGGGCGAGTCGCATGCTCTCAACCTCAGAAAGCTCCATGATAGGTTTGCCTTAGGGCTGCCTTTTGGTCCTGATTTCTTTTTAGGGATTGATTAATAATTTTATGTTTGGAGGAAGGGTTGGGGGTTTGGGATTTTTAATCATATTTAAAAATTGTATGTGATTTTGTCTTGATATTCCTGCAATCCACTTTGATTCTTTTGAGAAAAAGCAGAATATAAATTATTATTATTATTATTATTATTATTATTATTAAAACATAGCAACAGCAATAACGTCTGTGTGCATCTGAGAGAACAGATATTTTGTAAAGCTAAGAGGTCCTGCCCACTCAAGACCAAGCTAACCTGAAATACTATGGATTGCATCAAGGATAGCTCATAAGAATACATTGTTGCTGATAAAAATTTATTTCCCCTCCAGCTGCTATGGAGATTGCATTTAAACTGAGAGGGGACAAGAGGGGCTGAGGAGCAGATGATGTTGTAGACCAATGATTCCCAAACCTTGCTTCTCCAGGTGTTTTGGACTTGAGCTCCCAGAATTCCTGACTGTAGGCCAAAGTGGCTGGGGCTTCTGGGAGCTGAAGTCCAAAAACCTGGAAGACCAAAGTTTGGAAATTACTGTTGTAGATAGTCACTGCTGATTTAAAAAAAGCCTTGGGCTGCGTCCCTGCATATCCCTGCTCTGTAAACCAGTGCCACAGATTTCTCTGTCATTTCTGGATATGAAACAGAACATGGCATTGCCATCCTAACTCCTTTTAAGATTTCATATCTGTAGGTACAAGGTCAACAAATCTGATTTTTATCTTTAAAAACGAATAAAGCCCTGGGACCAGCAAATTGCCATCTGGTTCTGTGTTAGAAGCTGGCTAGAAGATACGTGTGGGCCTTTAAAAAAATAAAGACAAAAAGCCCTCTTTATCTCCACTTAACGCATTCCTAGTTGTCTCCTTTGCCTCATACTTCCAGTGAGTCATTCTATTAATTGGCATCTGAATTGTGCCGCTCCTGACCTTCTCATGATGCTGTTCCTCAATGATCTAGCGTGCCAACCGCACAACAGCAGCATTATCAGCTGGCAAAGCTGGTGCCTTTCTGCATTTCTGGCTGCATCCACACTGCAGAAATAATCTGGTTTGACACTACTTTAATTGCCCAGAATTTCATAGCATTGAGCCCGAATAGTTAAAGTGGTGTAAAGCTTCTGCAGTGTGGATGCAGCAGTGTCTGCTGGCTTTTCTTTGGCTGCCCTGTGGACTCTCTGCAAAGATTTCTCTGTGAATTTCTGGGATAAAAATGGAGAAACATCCAGCAGGGATAAAACATTTGGCCAACCAAAATGTAAAAAATACATCAAATGCATCAAACCCCCTTTGCATTGGCTTCTTCATCAGCAATTAAAACAGTGTTAAACTGTATGAATTCTGCAGTGCAGATGCAGCTATTGGCAGAGAACATTGAATTTCTCAAGAAGTCCCTGTAATGCTGCAGCTGGAAAAACTTTTACATGCTGTACAGGTAAACCTTGCCGATTGCAGTCCAAATTAAAGAGTTTCATCCCAGGAGGGATGAAATGGTGCATGACTTCCAGAAATGCTGACTTTGGCTGATTTTAGAAAGGCTGCCATCCCCTTTTGTTTTTTAAAAAAGACATGGAACAAGGCTCTCTATAATCACAGCTTTCATCCTCAGGATTGCACCCATGTAAGCACCTCCTCTGGAGAGGATCTGAAAGGAGGTCTTGTAACACTCCTCTCTCTCAATTGCATGCCAGAGGCAGCAACAGAGAAACCTTTGATGGAGAAGGGCTTGAGATGGACAAATACATCTAAGTGGGAGACGTATGGCTGATAGGCAGAGCAAAGAATGAGGCCAGGGCTGGGGGAAATGTGAAGAAAGATCTGGACACTGTCATTCTAAACTCTGCCCTTTGTTTCTCGATAGCATCAGAGAGCATCCTTCTGAAAGGGAGAAAGGCAGCCATGCACAGATCACTCACGTCATCATAAATCAAACAGCATCCCTTTATATAAATCAGTGGCACAGCCAGGCATGTAGCTATAGGAGGGGGGCAAAATGAGTACACTGCCTTTCCTGATGATGATGATGATGATGATGATGATGATGATGATGATGATGCAGCTGGTCTTCCATAGCCACAGATTCTTCATCCACAGATTCAAGCATGCACAGCTTGAAAATATTCACAAAAGATATTATTAAAAAAATAACCCTTGACAATGCCATTTTATATAAGGGATGCTATTTTACTCTGCCATTGTATTTAATAGGACTTGAGCATCATGGATTTTGGTATCCATGGAGGATTCCTGGGACCAAACCCCAGCAGATACCAAGGGCCCCCTGTAATGATGATGTGACTCAGAGTACTGGCAACAATTAAAACAAGCATAGTTAAAATCCACAACATACAAAAAGTAAAAGGTAATGGAATTAGAGTGGGACCTCAAGGGCAGAAAGTTATTTTTGTTCTTTGCAATATGTCCTGTCTGCTTGAGAATGTCCCATATTATTAAATGGTGGAAAAGAGCATTGTGTAGTGGTTTCAAGTACTGAACTACCATAGTTTTTTGTGGTTTTTTTTTTTCAGGCTATGTGGCCGTGTTCTGGAAGAGTTTATTCCTGATGTTTCCCCTGCATCTGGGGCTTGAAGCCTTGCCATTCAACAACAGAACAATAAACAGATTAACATGTAAATAATTTCCTCTCAGCCAAGGGTCAGACAGTATATATACCCCACTTCCATGCCAGCATTCTCTGAAGGTGCCAGACACAGATGCTGGCGAAACATCTTCCAGAACACGACCGCAGAGCCCGAAAAACCCACAAAAAACTTATGGATGCTGGCTGTGAAAGGCTTCGACTTCACATTGGACTACTGCTCTGGAGATCAATGTTTGATTCTCTGTTTGAGCATAAAAACTCGCTGGGTGACCTTGGACAAGTCACAGTCACTCATCCTGAGAGGATGGCAATGGCAAAAAGAAACTCCTCTGAAAAAACCCTGCCAAGAAAACCCTATGGTAGTTTGCCTTAGGGTTGCCATAAGTGAAAAATTACTTGGAAGCACACAGCAGCAACAACGAAAAACCATGAATGTGGACATGCTGAAGCGTGCACATTCATGTCGGCACCATTTAACAATGTGGGGCATGATCATCCTTTTAGTTTTTTGGCTAGGTGTTCTAAATACTCCTCCCAAACTGCAAGTCCCAGGATTCATAGAACCCTCCAGTCCAAACCCATTCTGCCATGCAGGAAGACACAATCAAAGCACTCCTAACAAATGGCCATCCAGTCTCTGCTTGAAAACCTCCAAAGAAGGAGACTCCACCACTTTCTGTGGCTGCATATTCCACTGTCAAAGAGCTCTTACTGTCAGGAAGGTCTTCCCAATGTTGAGGTGGACTCCATAGGATGGATTTCAAATGGGATCACAGTAGTATAATGATGTAGTGTGGGCACCAGCCTAGTTGGCAATACTAAACCCCCTCTCTTGTGTGCAGACTTGAACCTGCTTCTATAAGATGGGTGACACTGCAAAGAGGCCTTTAAAATTGGAAAATGCCTCTTTCCTCTCTGTCTCTCCATGCAATAGCAACCGATCTTTGTCAACCCACCCCTACTCCACCTGAATCATCCCACAATGTGTTTCCTCTCCTGTCTTTGATAATAGAAATTCAACAGTTATTTTAAGCTCCATGTTTGTTGGCTCAGCTTTCATGCAGCACTGCAGGGGTGAGGAAGATGCCCTGTATTTGAACCATAAACATGTTTATAATTCTCTTAGGATGAAGACAGCTGGAACTTTGAAAGTGTGGCAGGATTTGGTATGACCTAGATATGTAAATCTTTGCATATGTTGTCCTTACATGTGAAGAGAAATGATTCCTATAGTTTTCTCGCTGTCATGGGAGAAAATAAATATTTCTGTGCAATTTAGTACACGCACATCTCAGTGTGATTAGAGAAATTATTCTGCACAGAAATGTATGGTGAGTTCTTTGAAAAAAATTTCTTTTGGCATGAAAATCATGTTCTGAGCAAAAACAAAACAAAACAACCTAGCTCCCTAAGTTTGGAGAAAAAATGATGCAGGTGTTTTTTTTTGTGCAAGAAGGCATGAATTTTGCACTAAAATACCCATGTGTCTGATTCAAGAAACAGTATTTTTTGTGTGAAAATTTTGTGAATTTTTCCTGAGTATCAAGAAACCCAGTTTTTGGCTGGGCAAAATATAACAGAAAGTGTTGTACACCTCTAGTTTGAACACAGTTTCTAGGGTCTCATTCCCACTACAGAATAAACCAGTTTTTGAGTCAAATCAATGAAGCGATAGACATTCACACTATTCAAGCAGCTATCGGAGCTTACCCATTTCAGTTTAATCCACTTCGCGTTCACATCCATTAGTTAATAGATTCAACATGGAGTCACGTCACAGTGCCACAGGGAACCAATTCAGATCCACAGTTCATTCACACTAGCACTAAATCGCTTCATTGCAAAAGACGCAGGGAATTCAGCGAATTTGGAAGAACGGCTTTAAATAGGTTTAGCACTGGGGCCCACTTCACAAACTGTGTCAGGGAATTGGTGTTAGTGTGAACAAGGGCCATTTAAACAGGTTCAGATCCGCTTGCAAACCGGTTTGTTATGTAGTGGGAATGAGACCCAGCTGTTCTTAAAGCAGTAAAAGTGAGTTTAAAAACATTTCTATCTGTGTGTTTTGGTGGTGAAAGGCAGACATGGATTCTCAGTTAAGTGAAATTTTCTTGACTGGGTGCTTATATTGTCTGGAAAACAAATGCAGCCAATGGGTCATATTCTGTTAGTGACCTACACATGAATAAGTCACACTATGGATGCATGATGGGTTATTTGTCATGGAACAGGAGAGGTATTTTGCTAACAGTGGAGGAATCAGAATCACATGAAGCAATGTTATGCTTTGCGGTTGTACAATGTGCATCGCAGTTGTGCATTGCACAACAGCATCAAATCAGTAACAAACCAAAGGTAGTTTTGTGTGGGTTTTCTGGGCTCTGCAACTGTGTTCTAGAAGAATTTATTCCTGATGTTTTGCCTGTATTTGTGGCTGGCATCTTCTTCTTCCTTCTGAAAATGCCAGCCACAGATGTAGGCAAAACTTCAGGACTAAATTCTTCCAGAATGTGGCCACATAGCCTAGAAAACCCACAGAAAACTATGAACGCTGGCCATGAAAGCCTTTGACTTCACAAACCAAAGGTAGTAACGTCCAACTATCCCAATTTGGCAGGGATAGTCCTGATCAATCCCCTGCCATCCCAATTTTTCAGCTGCTTTTAAAATGTCCCAGTTTCTCTTTCCTCCTTCCTCTTTCCCTCTTTGTTCTTCACTTACTGCAGTTGCTGCAAAGTGAGTTCAAAATGCAAAAGTAGTCTGCACTCATGTGAAGTCAAAGGCTTTCATGGCCAAAATTCATAATTTTTTGTGGGGTTTTCGGGCTGTGTGACTGTGTTATGGAATAATTTTTTCCGGACGTTTTGCCAGCACCTATGGCTGGCGTCTTCAGAGAATGCTGGCATGGGAGTGAGTCACTGGCATCTTCAGAGAATGCTGGCATGGGAGTGAGTCTCTCACTCTCATGCCAGCATTCTCTGAAGATGCCAGCCACAGATGCTGCCAAAATGTCAGGAATAATTTCTTCCATAACACAGCCACATAGCCTGAAAACCCCACAAAAACTAAGCCTGCACTCAGTTAATTCAGCTGGAAGCAGAGAGAGCAGGCGGCATGGAATCTTGCTCTTTCCAGTAAGGTCACATAAAAGCAAACTGCTCTAGCCTCTTTTAATGTTTGTATTCTTCCTGTTGCTTGTCCACAGGTGTTTTATTTTTTATTTATGAAGATATGCTGACCTTTACCATAGAAGT
Organism: Sceloporus undulatus; assembly: GCF_019175285.1. Classification (NCBI taxonomy): domain Eukaryota; kingdom Metazoa; phylum Chordata; class Lepidosauria; order Squamata; family Phrynosomatidae; genus Sceloporus; species Sceloporus undulatus. Next base: position 7,079,307 of record NC_056526.1, on the reverse strand, counting down.
ATACCATAGAATCACACTGGAGGACCTAGAAAATGCCTAGAGAGAACACTTGATAATTCATTTCGGGGAAAACAAATAGGATTCCAGATTTTACATGAAAACTGTATTATGCGCAAGGTTCCGGAATAAATGCCTCACATAATACTGTAATTTCTGGTAGAGATTTCTAGTGCGGTTGTTTAAAGAAAAGGGATCTAGTGCTCTCTCCCAGATAATTTCAAGCATTTTGCCAAACTACAGATCTATATGAGCTGTAGAAATTATAGGATGGAGCCATGGCATTGAAAGGATACTGCTATAATTATGAACTATAAAGACATTCTTTTACTCTAACCCATCCTTCCTACATTGGATTAAATTAAAGCCTGACCTACTACCATATGATCATTAGCAGTGGTGAATATTTTACTGAAGTGGGAGAGAAAGATTCAGCATTGAAGAACAGTGCTAGGAATGTTGCCTTTTGTCCCATGAAGCATCTATGCCATCTTGGCACAGAGGACTCCATCCAGAGCCAAGGCTCGCTAGCAGCTAATTAAATATGATGGCTATGATATAAAAGAGGCAATGGATGTGGCTGCCAAGGATTCTCGGAGGGAAGAAGAGCAGAGAAATCAGTGCTCCATTAAAAGAAATACAAGTGGACTGAAATTGGAAATTAGTCACACTAAACTACTCACAAGCATCGTACAAGTACACACACAAATATACCTCCATCAACAAAATGGATATGATCCTAGATTATTATTATTATTATTAACCTTTATTTATAAAGCGCTGTAAGTTTACACAGCGCTGTACATCAATTTTTTCCCTGCCCTCAGGCGTACAATCGAAAAGCCCGACACAAAAGGAAGAAGGGAGTGTGGGGGGAATAGGATCAGGTCCCAGCAGATCTTTTCGACCAAGGCAGATGGACTGGAGGAAGGGCTTGGCTTCTTGATGGATGGTTAGAAGGAGGCTTCCTGGGTCAGAGAGGGGCTCACATCTGGGAATGCTTCTCTAAACAATATAGTCTTTAATTCAGTTTTGAAACTGGGCAGAGAAGTGATGAGGTGTGCATGTGGGGGAAGAAGGTTCCAGGAGTAAGGGGCAGCAAGCATTACTTCTTTAACAGAACATGGTACCAGAAGCAGAAATAACATGGAAATGTAAGGGCTTTGGACAGGTTCCAACACCACACTAAAAAAAAAAAAAAAGGGGGGGGGGCTTGATCATGGTTCAGCAAACTTTTTATTCAAAACTAATAATAGGCAGATGTGAAATGAAACCATCCATTTTGGAACCCATTCACACTGTGCAATTGTAACACTTTCATTCTACTTTAACTCCTATAGATCAGTCCTCTGGAATCCTGGGATGTGGAGATGGGGGAGAGGAACCTAGAATTGTCAGCAAGAGAGTTCTAGTGCCTTACCAAACTATGGGCCCTGCATGGGATGTTGCCATGGCAGTTAATGCAGAATATAGCACTGTAATTGTGCAGTGTGAGTGGGCCCCAGGTAGGCCTTGCTTAACTAAAAACATTTGAGCCTTCTAAGGACCACTTGAAGGCTTCTTCCACCTGGGATGACAGCAAATTTGCAAATGACACCAAATTAGGAGGAGTAGCTAATACCACAGAGGACAGGATCAGTTATGGCCCATCTTCTTCATGTCCTATGCATGTATCTTGGACAGGATTTCTTTGGTGGATTGGGCCTTTAAAAACAGCAACAAAACACAAATACAGGTGTATCATGCAGTTATACTATGTATTTAATAAAGAAACTTACAAAACACATTTGGTTCAATATGTATCAACAAGTTACTGAAGTTTAGGGGAAAAAACACAACTGTATTATATACAGAAATGTTCTGTTTTCTTTTCCATTTCACTTCTTCAGCTTCTTCAGTTACCTGGGGATATTCTGTCTTGTTGCTGCTGTCAACCACCACTTTTTGCTGCTGGCCAATATTTTCTACAGTTGTGAACTGCTGTCAGATAATAATTCATTTTCAACAATTGAAAGTATTCCTTTCTGTTCATTAATTCTGTTTAATTTTGGTATATAACACAGTTGTTTTGTTCTAAACTTCAGTGACTTGTGGATACACATTGAACCAAATGTGTGATGTAAGTTTCTTTATTACATGTGTATATAAACAGCCATACATAGTGGAACTGCATGATACACCTGCATTTGTGGTTTGTTGTGGATTAGGTTAGAGGCCTTCTCTGGTTTGTGTATTTTTAAAAACAGCACAATCCTGTAAGTGGTAACTTAGGGGGAAAATCTACTGTATATACTCATGTATAAGTCCAGAAATTTAGGTTAAAAAATTGACCCAAAAAACCCTGAGTCTACCTGTCCATGGGTCAATGTAAGTACTGTACTTTAAATCATATATATATATATATATATATATATATATATATATGCTTTAAAATACAGTACAGTGCACCCTTTGTTTATGTGGCGGATCCATTCCAGACTCCCCTGCATAAAACAAATAACGCGTATGCTTGAGCCCCAGTTAGATGAATGAGGCTTGTGCATATGGCAGCGCGGCAGCAGAGTGGTGTATGTGCGCCATAGGTGTGCACCCCATTCATCCCAATGGGACGCACCGCCCCTTCCTCCCTGCACAGCTTTCAGCGTGCTGAATAGCCTGCCTAACAGTCGCATCTCGTTGCACATGGGCACACTGTAATTACATGACTGTGGATTAAGTTTACCATTAATTCGTGTGGTGTGTGTGTGTGTGTATGTTGGATGGACTCTGCTGGAATTTTGTAAGTTCTTTGGCATCATTTTCCTTTGCTTCATCTTTTACATCCTTTGCTACATGCCCCTAAATTTTGCCCTCGACTTATACATAAGATCAACATATAGTCGAATATATATGGTATACTACCACACACCCTGAATTCAGTTGATCTTATCTAGAGCTTGCAGCACCTTTGAGAATAACTGAAAGACAGAAGTTGATAGCAATTCATTCTTGCATGAGAGGGTGAAATAATCAAGGATTTATACCTCTATTGTATATCACTTTGGAAAGTTTTAACTGAAAAGCAGATAACACATGTCCCGAGAAAGGAGACCAAGTTATCAAAATCTGGAAACCAAGCCTTATGAGGAGAGGAACAACTGAGGAGCTAGGCATGTTCAGGGTAACCAGATGTCCTTCTTTTCCAGCACATGCCCTATGTTTCAACCTTCTGTCCAGGAGGAATTTTGAGCATGACTAAGAAGCATGAATTTATATTAGTATTTTTTAGCTTTTATTTTGTAATGTCCTACATTTTTTCTTGAATACCCTGCATTTTGTGGTGCCTTGTCCTCCTTTGCGGTTAGGAGATCTGGTCACCCTGAGGATGTTGAGCTTGGAGAAGAGAAGATGGAGGGGGTGACATGATAGCCATCTTCCAATATCCGAAAAGGATATCATGGAGCAAGTTTGTTTTCTGCTACTCCAGAGACTAGGACACGAACAATGGGTTCAAAATGCAAGAAAAGAAATTCTACAGTACTTAAATATTGGGAAGAACCTTTTCACTGTAAGAGCTGTCTGACACCAGAATAGATTGCTTTGTGGAGAGGTGTACTGTCTATCTTTGCGGGTCTTAAAACAGAGGTTGGATGGGCATCTCAAGAAATGGGAACAGATACCAATAAGTGAAGACTCCTGGCCACCACTGAAACCTGGGCATCCAATAATGTAGAAGCTCACCTTAACTGTGATCCTGAGTTTTCAGAGGACTGTAAGCTTGTTCAGCACAGGTTTTGTCCCTGTTTCTTAGGGAATATAAAGAATACTCTCATATTTTGCATTTGGAAAGTGGTGGACTCTCCATCTTTGGAGGTCTTTAAACACAGGATGGATGGGCATCTTTCAGAGGTGTTTTAGTTAAATATTCCTGTATGGCAGGGGGTTGGACTAGATTGCCCTTGTGACCCAACTTTTAAGATTCTATGGTGCGGGACAGACTGATGATCTCCCAGTGCCTTGCTTTGCTCCGTGGGGAAGCCGCAGCTTCCAGACCGTGGGACTTCCCTGTGGAGCAAAAAGAACTCGCATAAAGCGGGTTCTTCTTGCGGCACGATTATGACACCACAGTGCGCCAATGGTGCACTCGCAACATCATAATGGTGCCATGACACGCGGATACTAGACGTCCGTCACATCAAAATGGCAGCACCCATCTGTACAGGGCGCCGCCATTTTGACGCCCTCGTCACGTGCTGGAATCTAGAAGCACTGCCCCTCACACATGATGAGGGCGCATTATAGCGCCCGTCTGTATAGCGCCAAAGATTTTTTGATTCAAGACAGAAGGAAAAGGAATATTATGGTTCAGGCTGCTGCCACATTGCAGAATGAATGCAGTTTGAAACTTCTTTTACTGTCATGCCTCAGTGCTATAAAGTCATGGGATTTGTAGTTTGTTGTAACACCAGAGCTCTCTGATAGAAAAGGCTAAATATGTCACAAAACTTTATATCCCAGAATTCCACAGCACTGAACAATGGCAGTTAAAGCAATGTCAAACCGCATTCATTCGGCACCATAGATGCAGCCTCAATAACTTTTATAACCGTGACCACTTTTATCATGCACCATCAAAGGACTGCTTAACCATGAAAAAAAAGAAACTCTTTTAGGTAGTGATGGCTGAATCAGTCTTTTTCTCATTGGTATCACTTCTACATGCATCCAGTCACGTCCAAGTTCCACATCATGGTGTAACTTACAATAGAGAAAACCTCAGTTTTCACATGCAGTTTCTCCTTACAGATGCCATTTCTATCATGCTTTTCCAAATATCCAGATTTTTATATGCTCCTTCCCATTTACATGCATTTTCGTGTGCAATTTCTGAAACAAAAACGTCACTGCAAAATGTGGAGATGTGCGTGATCTGAAGGATAGCCATGTTCTTTGCATTTCGTTCAAATATGGGACATCTGACCATCGTATTTAAGAATGCAGACAAAACAAAATTCTTCCCCATTTGTAAAAACCATGTCGGTATGGGTGTTCTCAATACGGAAAGACAAAACGGGGGGAGCAGGGCACACAGTGTGTTTCTTGAGGCTGGTTTTTGTAAACTGAAGCACTAGGAAAGAATGTGAATGGGAGGCAGGAGAGGCTGTTACCTGCATACCAGAGAGCTAAAGCAAACTCTGGCTGAACCATCCTGCTTATCACATGGGGGCTGGTACCAAGTGGAACACTGTTTAGAGACAAAATCCACCCTGTGCGTGTGAGAAGAAAGGTGAGCATAAATTATAGTGATTGGGAAGCTGGTACTTTGCAGACTGAGGAATGAAACATGTCTCCCACAGGTTCATTTTGATCTCCTTGATGGGTCTCCCTGACACTTTGGGAGGTCTTTCTGAGCTCTTTGCTTCTCTCCTTTTTTGGATTTGGTATAATTCTGGTGAAATGATGCACAGGAGACTGTGCAGTGATGTTACAATCAAAGCATGATGTTCCACAGTGTGCAATGCACCAACATGCAATGAACAGCATAATGTAATGGCACCACATGCATGACACCAATAGGATGCCAACTATTAGTTACTGTTCAGAAAAAAATGGGTTGGGGTGGGGCAACTAGTGCAAGCTGATGGCTTCCATGTCAGCTGAACAGTGAATCTGCTCTGGGCTTTAGTTCAGACTTTCAAGGAACAATCCAAGAATGCTGGCTCTTGTCCCCTGAACAGGTTTGTCACTTTGGATATCCTTATTGAAACCAAGAACCAGATTTTAACACCTCACTGACTTGAAAGCTGCCACTGACAAATTCAGTATTTACTGCATTGCTTGTTGGTGTGTGTGTTGTGTGTCCTTTTTTGGACTATATCTCCCAGAATCCACCAGCTTTCATGGCCAGTGGGGATGTTGTTTGAAGGATTCTTGAAACTGTAGTCAAAAAAACTTTCCTAAGTTTTGCATGTGTTGGATCTTCCATTCATTCCTGAGATAGAGAAAAAGTGATTAAACAGCCTTCAGTCCCCCCTTTCTTGCTTCTTGGCTCAACTTTTACTTGAGCCCTTGTTACAGTTGTGTGCCTTAAAGGTGTTTCTAACTTATGGCGACCCTAAGGTGAACCTATCTCAAGGTTTTCAGAGGCTGAGAGTGTGTGACTTGCCAAAGATCACCCAATGGGTTTTCATGGTTGAGCAGGGATTCAAACCCTTTTCTCTAGACTAGAGTCAAAGCCCAATGCTCAAATCGCTATGCAAAGCTGAACTGAGTTCCAATGTAAATAATGGCTGGCATCCTACTGGTGTCACCAGAGAACCTAGATTTGGGGAAGCCAAAGAATGGTGATGTCCTGGAGTTGCTGTATTTAATATGGATTGGGAAGACATTCTGAATGATCCAGGGATTCAGTTTCGATGGTGCATCTATACTGTAGAAATAATGCAGTTTGACACCATTTTAAGTGTGGAAGTGATACCAATGAGAAAAAGACTGACTTAAGTGCTGTAGCTCCATCCTATGGAATTGTGGGGTTTGTAGTTTTCCAAGGTCTTCAGCCTTCTCTGCCTCACAAAACAACAAAGTCCAGGATCCTGTAGGATGGAGCCATGGCAGTTAAAGTGGTGTCAAACTGCATTATTTCCACAGTATAGGTGCACCACTAGTTGAACAACTATTTCCAGAAGGTAGTGCTTGAGGAATTTTTCCTCCCTCCTCAACAATGATGCTATGCTTTCTTTTATTCCCCCATGACATTGAACTGCTGAGTGAGATCATTGCAGATTTGGAATGAGCTGCCAACAGTACACTTGCTGACACTTAGATCTCTTCTCCTTGTCATCACATTTCACCTGTAGCCATGGAACTGGTGATGGATCAGTGTCTCAGGTCTGTATTGGATTGGATCAGGACCATTAAACCAAGCTCAGTACAGATAATCTGGAGACCCTGACATAAGGATTTTCTTATCTGGGAGGTGGCATTCTACCTGATCTAGGTAGTGACGGTACCTTTGGGACTAACAGAAAGAAAGAATTTGGCAGCATGGGTTTTCATAGACTTAAGTCTACTTCCTCAGAGATGAAAGTTCATGCTGCCAACTTCTAGTCTCAGAGGTGCTCCAAGATCTCTCTACATACTGATTCTATAGACTAACATGGCTATATCTTTGAATTCTAGGAAGTGATAGGTGATGGTTTTATTACAGGGCATTGTTTGGATAAGAATTTGGATAAGGAAGAATTTGAGGTTTGATTGATTTTTTAAAATCAAATGTGGAAGACCCCAACACTCACAGATCCATCCCAGAACCTTGAGGACTTAACTCTGAATCCTTCTGAATGAATGCCTGGAGGAGGTAAGAAAAACAAACTGAAACTGAATCCAGACAAGAAGAAGGTGCTTACTTTTAAGGATACTAACCTGGGTTTGGAGGTGGGTTAACCAGTCCTGGATGGGGTTACACTCCCCATGAGAGACTGTGTTTATACATGTGTGTATGTGTGTCTGTGTGCGCTTCTGGATCTGTTGCTCTAAATGATAGCTCAGATGTGATGGCCAGGAGTACTTACTATCATCTTCAGCTGTGCCCCTTCCTAGAGCTGGAGGACCTAAAGATGGTAGTGCATGTGCGAGTAACCTCAAAGCTGAACCTCTGCCAGTCTGTTTCTGAGCAAAAGACAAAGTACATGTACACTTGGTATCTGATCTTTCTTCTGTGATGGCCTCCAGAAGGTTCCCTAGAGTTCTCCTGACCAACCTCTGATCCGAACAAGATGTACTTAGTTTCAGTGCGGCTGTTACATCATGGATTATCTCTCTTCATTTTATCACGTTACAGTATACTGATGTGGTAAAGTATGGCCGCAAAAGAAATGACAGCAAATACACTTTTTTATTTAATTAGCCTCACAGGAGAATAGTGGACTTGTTAGATGCCTGAGATATAAAATATAAAAGATATAGAAGAAAAGGAAGAGGAGGAGGAGGAATAGAAATAATAATAATAATAATAATAATAATATGATATCCCAAGCCCACTTAAATGACATATCCTGTAGTGTTTATATTTTCAAAAAAGCAAACAGGATCCAGAGATGTGGAGAAACTGCAGAAGCAGATTAGGCTCAAGACCAATAAATAATTTGCACCATTTGGCAAAAGCGTAACACATGTGGTATCCACAATGAACAAGGGAAGCAACAAAGGCAATCTGGTGCTGTGTATTAAGGAAGAGCCTTTCAAAATCCAATGCCATTATAGTTTAAAAGGCACTTACACAGCTTTGATAAGAAAGTTTACCGAAAAACAGAGTGGGTTGCCTGGTGCCTTTTCCTTTGCTGTGTTGAAAACGTTTGATAAGGCTTTCTTTTCCTCATCTTTGAAGCTGGTTGCTATTTCCCTTTGAGAATGCAAAATGTCCCAAATGGGGGTTTACAATCAATAATAAACAAGGGATAGAACATTATTAAGAAATGACTTACGGTGGCTCTTGGGATTTTGAAATCTAGAGGGAATTTTCTCTTTGGGAAGGTTTGCTGGATGATTTGCCCTGAGCCGGCTCGACCATGAGGTCCAGGGAGGCAGCTGCCTTGGGTATTAGATACGTATGTTCTGACCATTCCTATCAGTCAGGTACAGTTCCCCCCCCCCCTTTTTTTATTGCTTTTTGATCTTGCTTTCTGGCAATGTGGGACAACCACCTAAAATGTTAAAGGGAGTTCCTACATCCTCAATTCTTTGGAATCTCTTTGTTCTTATTGTTATTTGTCTTAAAGTTGACTCTGACTTGTAGTGGATGACATAGGATGGATGGACTTAGGACAGACATAGGATGATGTAGGATGGAAATCTAAGTGTCTCCCTGAAACTACAAATCCCAGGACTCTATAGGATGCAGCCATGGCAAATCAAATGGCTATAGTTGTGCAGTGAGGATGCAATAGATAAGGAATCAACAGAGCAGACAAGATAAAGAGGGAAAACACCAGGAAAACCACACTAGTTATCTGGATGCAATGAAGGACTGGATGCGAGTAAATCAACAGAGGCTCAGTCCAGACAAGACAGAGGAAAGCTAGACTGAGATTGGGAGCACAATTTCAGTTTGTGTTTCAATTCAAAGACTGAAAGAAAGATTGCTAAAATTACTTGTTGCTTCCTTCAAGAACAAAAATGAGTGAAGGGTTACATCCACAATCCTCTCCAGGCTAAAAACCCCCACAACTTGTTCAACTGGGAATTGCTGGAAACTGAACTATTTTGAAAAACTATTCTGCTTTGATAGCAATATCGGATTTTATTCTTAGTTCCACTGAAAACAGAATTTAACAAGAGCCTAAATTATGAATTCAATGTGAATTGGCCCTGATGTATCACTTCATAAGGCAGGCTTACTTTATTAAAGGGAAAAAATATGAAGGAGTTACCCTACATCAAAAAGTGCTTACTTGGGCATGAGCCAGTTTCCAAAAAACAGGTTGCTTGTTTAACCTTTGTCAAATGAAAAAGGGAAGCCAAGGTTCTGCAGAATCAGCCAGCCTATGGGTGTGTTGCATTTCCATCTCTGACCTTTGCTCTCAGGGGATGGCAGGCAGCTTAGCCATGATCCTTCAGCTGATGCAAGATGGCCCGTCAAGCTCTGCTTGGAGAAGGGGATATTTTCTTTTAATTATGAAGAGACCACACAGCTGTCATTGGGCTTTTGCTCACCTCCTATAAATGTTAGTTTCATTAGCAATCTCTTTGGAGGCAACACACACAGACCAGCTGGTTTGTCTCCTTTGCTCACCTAATTAGCACTCATCCCATCCGATGCAACAACCAAGAATTACAGTGTGATTTTGTCCATCTTAAGCAAAAGAGGACATTGTGCCTACTTCAGCAGCACCACTGTTATTTTGGAACTCTGGAAATGGGGCAGTCAGCAGAATGAAATGCTTGCAGTGCAGAGAAAGGACCCAGGGTCCTTCTGATAGGATCAGCTAGGACATTGAACTGAAGGATGGGAAGCCAAATAATTGGCTAGAGAGATACCATGGCATAGTGGTTTAGGCACTGGACTAGGACTCTGGAGATTAGGGGTTGTTTCTCAACTCGGTCATGAAAACCACTAAGTGAACATGTGCTGCTATTCCACTTTTACTGCTTTGGCTGCCTCCTTTTGCCTTCTGGGAGGCAAGCAGAGCTGTAAAAGTGGAATAGCAGCACTATAAGAGTGTAGTGTGGTATCTGAGATGCACAGGGTGCATCACTACCAAGATGTCAGTGATGAAACAAAGACACACATAGTCCTGTTGGATCATTCCAAGAGTCCATTTAGTCAACCAGGTGCTTCTGGATGCTTACAGTAAGACAAGGGGCTCTTGTTGCTTTTGTGCCCCTTCTTCCAGGTGTGACTTCCCAGCAAACCATCTTGTTCGTGCACAGTATATGAAGATTACAATGATTATGTTAACTGCATCCCTCAAGCCTCCAAAATGGAATATGAAGCACCAGTGGTCTGCATTGTTCTTTTCACCGCCCTAGTGTTTTATTTATGACTTAGTGGTTTGTATTATTGCTGTCCCATCACCCTTCATATTATGGGCCCAGGAAAGGTTTTACAAATTCAGAAAGACAAGCCCATTGATTGAAATATCAATATTAAAACCACAGTATAACTTCTGCATGACTAATAAAGACAAATGCAAACAGGACCTTGGGATTCAAGAATGACACCAAGATTTTTAAAGGACTCACAATCAGGCCATAGATGTATCAGAGGCAGAACTTAGAAAAATTCTTTTTTGCACTACAATTCCCCAACTCCCCACACTACCATGGGCGATGGGGGTTTAGCCTAAGAAAATACACCCCCTCCCCAAGTGCAAATGATTTGTTTCAGGGCTGGCATGGATCAAGTCGAAATGTGACAAAAAGAGATTCCAAGGACCAGGGATGGATGTCAGAACTTGAAAACCCCCAGAATCTTGCAAGATCAGCAAACTGTCTGAAATATGTTGGTCTCTTATGTGCCTACAAGCTGTTTCTGACTTGTGGTGATCCTAAGGTAAACCCATCCCAGGTTTTTCTTGGCCTCATTTGTTCAGAGGGAGTTTGTCCTTGCCTTCCTCTAAGTTGGTGACATGACCAATTTTACCCAATGGAATTCCTTGGCTGAATGGAATTTTAACCCTGATCTCCAGAGCTGTAGTCCAAAGCCTAAACCACAACATCACATTGGCTTCTTTGTAAAAGTAGTTTGTTGTTAACTAGCCTCGAGTTGCCCCCAACTTATGGCAACCCTGTGGATGAGACAACTCCAAGACCCCCTATTCTTCTCTATTCTGCTTAGGTTCTATAAGTTTAGGTCTGTGACCTCCAAGACTGAGTCCAACCATCTGGCATGTGGTCTTCCTTTCTTTCTACTATCTTCTACCTTTCCTAGCATTATTGTCTTTTCCAATGAATCATGCCTTCTCATGATGTGGCCAAAGTAGTCAGCTTCTGAGGAGAGATTTATTTATTTATTTATTTATTTATTTATTTATTTATTTATAGCATTTATATGCTTCCTTTCTCTCTGTGATACTTTGTGTGGCCATCCACAGTATCTTCAGCATTTTCCTTCACATCTCTAGTGAGTTTTCTTCCTGCCTGCTTTCTTTATTGTCCATCTCTCACATCTGTACATAGTGATGGGGAATACAATGGCTTGAGTTCAAAAATTAGTTTACACACTTTTAACTCAGCGATGGGGGAGGGATGAGGAGAGGAGGGGTGTAATCCTGCCCGTCCCAGTAGGCTCAGGCAAAAGCAAAGAGCTACAACTTCTCCTAGCTTGTGTATTTTTCTACAATGATCACTTTTGTCATTTGAAAATCATAAAAGAAGAGACCCTAAGGTCATCCAGTTTAACCCCATTCTGCCATGCAGGAATACACAAAGTACTCTGGCAGATGGCCTTCTAGCCTCTGCTTAAAAACCTCCTAAGGAGACTTTACGACCCTCTGAGGGAGTGTTGAACACCTCTTTCAGTCAGGAAATTTTTCCAAATATTCAGGTGTAATCTCTTTAGCTTGAATCCATTGCTCTGGGTCCTATTCGCTGGAGCAGCAGAAAAAAAAGCGTGCTCCATCTTCAGTATGGTATCCTTTCAAATATTTAAATAGGGCTATAATCTCATCCCTGAACCTTCTCTCCTGCAGGGAAAACATACCCAGCTCTCTAAGTCACTCCTCATAAGGCATGGTTTCCAGACCCTTCACTGTTTTGGTTGCCCTCCTCTGGACTCAATCTAGTTTCTCAAAATCCTTCTTGAATTCTGGTGCCCAAACCTGAACACAGTATTCCAGGTGATGCATGATCAAAATCAGCATCTTAACTACATTCTGATGTTGCTTGCTATAGCTGTTCTGTTTTTCATGTGCACTGTTCTCTGGAAGGTTAGTTGTAATGACTTACAAGGTGCATGGAGAGAGACTAAAAAGGATGGCTCTATTTGGAAGCTGAAAAGTGTTTTTTTTTTTTTTAATATTACAAAGGCGGAACTAGGGTTGGTGCCACATCAGTGTGGTAACTCATGTTATCATCTTCAGGTGTCAGTCTGGCACATCTCCCAGCTAGGGGCACCATTAGGATGGAGCATGTGCTGGTGACACACTAAGGGGGGCGGGAACACCACTGTTCTCCAAACATCTGCCTTTGGGCAAAAAAAAGGTGTGATGTTTCCTGGCATCCCTTTAAATACTGAAGAGATGATATGAATGGGGTGAGGTTTAATGGAAGCAGAAAGGAGAGGCCTCATATGTTTTATTTTAATTTAAAATTTAACTTTAAAAAATTGATTAATTTTTTTAAAATTTTCTTTAAAAATCTTAACATCTTACCAAATTTTCACTTTAACCACATGAAACTATAAGGTACATGTAAATACATTTAGGCGGTGCATGGAAACTTAAAGGCATAATTTCACTTTTGCTGGTTGCCTATGTTACAACTGTTGCCATTACATTCATTGATACACAGGAATTATGATTTATGAGTAACTTTAGTATGAAAAACATGACTAAGGATTCTGTATGGTGAGCTATGAGAGGAGGTCAATGTAGGGTGGCACCATAAGTTATTGCACCAGGTGATGCCAACCCTAGTGACGCCACTTCTCCTAGCCATCCACTCCACCTCTACCATGGTGGCAGTGCAGTACTGATGCCACCTGGCAGTCTGTTCTGTCTGGATCTGGCGTGGCTGCTTGCTCAGCCACCGTGCCAGACCTGGAAGGCATTGCATGCTCACCAGTGGCTCCTGATGGTGATGCAGTTCTGCTTCCTCCTGAGAGCCCATTCTGGGTGTGGCAGGGCTGCTGGGTGAGTGAAAAGGTGAGGCGATGCCTTTTCTCATTTGCCCAGCAGCTGTGCCAGTCCTGGAAGGGGCTGTTGGATGACAGCAGCACTCCACCCCCACCAATGACCACAGCTGATGGTGAGCAGAGGTCCTGGTTAGCAGAGTGAGATGGCTTGGGATATGCCGATCAGCTTCTGGGCCCAATACAAGGTGTTGGTTATTACCTGTAAAGCCCTACATGGCTTGGGCTCGAGTTACTTGTGGGAACGCCTCTCCCTACATAATCTGCCCCGCACTCTTAGAACATCGGGGAAGAATTTGATAGAATTACACACAAGCAGACTAATTTCCACTTCCCAGAAAGCCTTTAATGCAACTGCCCCAAAACTCTGGAACAGTCTCCCGGAAGAGATCTGTCTCACTACCTCCAGGCTTTTAAGAGGGCAGTTAAGATGGATCTCTTCCAGCGAGCTTACTCATCTGATCTCTTATTAGAACTTCTTTGACCTAGATTGAAACATTTCTCTCCTCTTTCGCTTTGATAGTATCATTTTAACTGCTATCTATTTTTATATTTTATTGTACTACATTGTTGTTTTTATTGCTGTGAATTGTAGTTGTATATTGATATTGGGTTGTATTCCTGCCTTGATCCACCTGGGAGAGGTGGGAAAATACAAATAAAATTATTATTATTATTATTATTATTATTATTATTATTATATTATGTCTTGGGATGGATGGGAACGATGATTCCATTGAGTGTTCACCCCCAAGGTGTCACCCAGTGTGGTCTGCACCCCATGAACTCCCAAGTGATGCTCCTGAGATTTGCTGCCCCACCAACATAGAAGCCTCTACTGGTTCTTGCATATCTGGAGGGCCACAGTTCTCCACCTCAAACTCAGAGGTCAATACCATACAGCTCTCCAGGTTCCTTTTCCCAGCAGGCACAAAAGACAGAATCTCTTTTCCTGTCACTTGAATCTATTGCTCCTTGAGTCTCTGGAGCCATGGAACACAAGCCTCTTCCCTCTTCGGTATGACTTCCCTTCAAATGTTTAAACATGACTATCAAGTTCCCCTTTTTCATCAGGCTAAACCTTCGCAATGGTGGAGAGGATATGGAGAACTGGCCCAATCCTTCTAGTTTGGGAGGATGCTAAGAAGTGCAGAGGGCAGTGGTTTTTCCGCCTTGTTCCTTCTTGCAGTTGTCTCCCATCTGATAAATCAACCCTTTGAGAACACTCCTCCCTCCTTATCTCCAGAGGAAGCTTTTCAACTCCATCAGGCTGAAGAAAAAGAGGCGGAAATGGTAGAGAAGGGTCAAACTGAACTACTATGGAGGGGAGGGCGAAGGAGGAGGAGAATCAAACATACCACACCATAAAAATGTGGTCTGGGAGCTTGGCTGGGTCACCTGTTCCTGGGCAGGTGCTGTTTGGAGAGGATGCTCTGCCCTGTAATTTATTCTTCATTTACTGGAAGTGGAGAGACCGCTGCCCTGAAATGGAGCAATAGTTCACCTAAAGGATGAACTTTCTGGAGCTGAAAGAGGCATATTTTCCCAAGAGCTGTGAAGTGATATGTCTTAAGAAACAAGGAAGCATTTTAAAAAAAATGTTGAGTTAACTCAGGGCAAACAAAATAATTAGAGCGTTTTGATACGACTTTAACTGTTAAGGCTTCCTCCTGTGGAATCCTGGGATTTGGAGTTCGGTGCAGTACTTTGTATTATTTGCTGCAGTTTAGGACAGTGCAAGAAGATTTCTTGAGCAGAGAATTTGAAATAGTTGAGTGAAATACAAATCCCAGGATTCAATGGGAGTGGTTTGTTGCTGGAATGGTCTGTTGCTTGAGCATTCCTGGATCTTCATGGGTTAAGTCCTGGATAAGTGTGATGTTGTCTGAAAATCTTCAGCGTGATCGCGCGACTTTGCCAGGAGTATGCCTTTTTCTTCCCTGACTTTCCCTGCCTGATAATCTCCTTAATCTCAAAGATGCTACAACATCCCTTTGCATACTGATATGCCAGACTACCATGGCTATGTCTCCGATTACAGGGAGGGTTATCAATGTTCCTGATAAAAAAATTCTGGCATCCCAGTGGTGACAGCTCCAGGTTGTGGTGGGCCCTATGGTGAGAAAACTTCAACGGGCTGTCCTCACTGTGGCCTTGTCTTCATGGGCCAAATAAACCCTCCTCCCCCCCCATCTCCCTTGGTCCTCTCGGTGTGGAGTTGAGATGACACAAGGTCCAGAACCAGAGTTTGGTGCAAACAGACTGGATGATATCTGGCCTGTTCCGTGCCAAATATGGGATATATCCCTCTTAATACAAGGTAAAAAAAACCTCCCTGTTTGCTCTGGATTTTCCTCAATGATTCCATCATAACATTTTGGGCATGATGTAGTGGTTTAAGTGTTGGACTATGACTCTGGAAACCAGGCTTCGATTCCCAGTTCAGCCATGAAACCCACTGGGTCACCTTGGGCAAGTCACACTCTCTCAGCTTCTGGGGAAGGGAATTGGAAACCTCCTCTGAACAAATATTGCCAAGAAAAGCTCATGATAATGTCGCCTTAGGGTTGCCATAAATTGGAAACAACTTGAAGGCACACAACAACAATAACAACAACAACAGCCTGGCTTTATGCTACAGCAATCCTGCCTTATGCAAAATCAATTTGGCCTTTTTAAAAAAATTACAAAATGGCATTCTGTTGCCATTTTATTTTCAGTGCAACAGAAATGAATTTAAGGACTGACATTCCAGACAGCCAAATTCATTTCTGTTGCACTGAAAATAAAATGGCAGCAGCATGCCATTTTTAAAATTAAAAAAAGCCCAAATTGATTTTGCAGATCACCTTAGCAATTTCCCCCTGCTCTTTTAAAAAGGTCTCCAGCTGCCAGGATCACAATTATGCTATTTTAAAAATTAAACATGCCAAAATGGTATTGATAATCTTGCAGAGACATCTCAGAGGCAATCGGCTACCACAGCCACTACATGCTTAATCATGCTTTCTAAGATTTGTGGCTTAAAGGCATCATGAGGGTCAGTCTTTTTTCTTCTTATTTCTGCAAGCCATCTCAAATCCAGGAGTTACTCTTGGGGTAAGAGAAGAACTTTGGAAGCAATGTATGTTTCCGTTATAAGCTAAACACAGACTGGGGGCCTGATCCTGTTGGTGTCATAAAACGGTGTATGTTTTCTTATGCATGTGAGCCAGGGAAAAGATTGGCAGGGCTTTTGTTGTTGTTTGTTGTTGTGTGCCTTCAAGTCATTTCCAACTTATGGCAAGGTGAACCTATCATGGTTTTTCTTGGCAAGTCACACATTCTCAGCCTCATGATAGGTTTGCCTTAGGGTCACCATATTTTGGAAATGACTTGAAGGCACACAGCAACACACAAGGTTTGAATATAGGGAGAAAACTACATAGGCATATTTCTTTTCTCCCACGGGGGGGGGGAGTATCAGAATTATTCATGGGAGTCATAGTCCAGCACATCTGATGGGCACCTGAAGGTTGGCAGAGCCTCTTTTAGACCTGAGTGTCTGAAAGATGTGGGAGGGCCAGCTCCGAAGTGCTCTCCTTGGTTGCCGGAGGCAGGCCTGACCCTGAGAGGCAGAGCAGAGGCAGGTACCAGGAACGAAACCTTTAAAGGTGAAATTCCTCACATTGTCAAAATATCATGGGGTTCTGTGAAGTGGTGTTTGGGATTTCTTTGAACTGGGATTGCCTGCTCACAGAGTGGAACAGAAAAGTCAAAGAGAGAGGAATTCTTTCCAAATGTAGCTGGCTAACATGAGAAGAACCTGGCTGGATGAGCCCCAAGGCCTCTCTCCTCCTCCTCCTCCTCTTCTTTTATTTACTTATATCCCACCTTTCTCCCAATATAGGGACTCAAGGTAGCAACAACCCACTACCACTGTTTTTTAAAAAAATATTTATGTCATTTACACCCAAAGATTTCAAAGCAAAGTGCAAAAGTAATAAAAGATGCAGTATAAAACAATTTCTAAAATGTGTATTATGCCTATATCAGCCAGAAAGGGAAAACACATGGAAGGGGGAGGGGGAACTAAACTGAGAAAACTTTCAAAAATAAAAATATAGAGCTGGAAATGGTCCTAACCAACTTCTTGCCTCTGTAGGAACCCGCTGCTAAAGCATAATTGACCTATGGCTATCCAGTCTTTCCTTAAATGCCTCAAAGAAAAAAAGTCAAACATCTCCCAAGGTTCACTAACATTTCACTGTCATACAGTCCTTAACTGTCAAGAGGTTCTTAATGCTTAGCTGACATCTCCTTTCTACTAATTTCAACCGCTTGGGCAGAATCCTGATGTTGCTGTTGTGTGCTTTCAAGTCATTTCCAATTTATGGAGACCCTAAGGCAACCTTATCATGAGGTTTTCTTGACAAGTTTCTTCAGAGGGAACTTGCCATTACCTTCATCTGTGGCTGAGAGTGTGTAACTTATCCAAGGTCACCCAATGGGTTTCATGGCTGAGCAGGAATCAAAGCCTGATTTCCAGCATTGTAGTTCAACACTCAAACAACTACGCTACATTGGCTTCTACCCTAGATTAGCAGAAAACAAGCATATACCATCTAACTGACATAGAGCCCACCAACTGCCAATAGTGTGTATGTAAATGTGTGCGTGTACGTGCGTGTGCGTGTGCGTGTATGTATCAAATGCAATTTAGCTATGTTGCTTAAAATAATATCAAAATGCTGTCACTGTCCAGTGCTGATCCACTTCTGGTTACTCCCTATCCAGCTTTCTTCCTTTCCTACCATTTCTTAGTTAAAAAATGGTACAAACTGTAGGCTGGGTATCATTTTGTTGCTGGTTGAAGAGTGATGGGAGTTGTAGTCCCATTATCCAGAGGGCAGCAGGTTGAGGAAGGCTGAGCCTAGGATTTCAGTCCTCACTTCTTTTGCCTTTTGGGTTCCTTTCAGTCTGTCCCCTCTCTTTGCTGTCTGCTGTGAAGGATCTGTAAGCTGTTGCCTGAATTTCCTTAGTGTTCCTTTTGGTGCAGCCTTTGACTTTTGATAACACAAGTGTGTTGTTTACCACATTTGCTAAAGGGCAGTCAGGTTGTGTGGCACATGAGGTTACGTGGAGGAAGATGAGCCTCTCATCGGATTGGCGGCCCTCTCAATCTTCAGCTTGCTTAAGTGCACAGAACAGAATGTTTTGTGTTGGAAAGATGGATACAGGCTGTCAAAGCAAAAATGCTCAGTGAGTTGAAATGGTATTGGTCTCTTTGGTCTCTCCCGAATCCTCCACTGGGTATTTCAATTGTATGCCATTTCCAGATTGGTGTCTTCAGATATTTGCTGCACGTTCCCTTTAATATTTGTTGCAGGCTCGCTTTAATATTTCTCATCTGTATTTGTCAAGTCGTGATATTCAAACTGAATATTTTATAGTGGACTGCATGCTGCCATGAGATTGTATTTATTAGGTAGCCGGCATTTGCCAATTTGCATCAGGCTGTGTTTGATCATGGGTGAAAAACAGGACAAGGTTTGTGCACCTTTAATAGGGATGGAAAGAATACTCTCTATTCATCATATCCTAGCCAAAAAATGGTTTTCCTGACAGTTAGGAAGTGCCAGTGGGAAGAATAATAGAGCAGAAAGACTTTTGTACAGTTTCTTCTAGAATTTGTAGTTTTTTCTGCAACAAACACAGCCAATATTGGACATTTGCTGCTTAGTTATGTATGTATAACTAAGGAATGAGAGCCAGTGGGGTGTAGTGGTTTGAGCATTGCACTAGGACTCTGGAGACCAGGGTTTGAATCGCGGTTCAGCCATGTAAACTCATTGGGTGACCTAGGGCAAGTCACACTTTTCCTCCATCCTCAGTATACATCCCTTCAAATATTTAATTAGGGCTATCATGTCACCTCTTAACCTTCTCTTCTCCAGGCTAAACATACCCAGCTCTCTAACCCCTCATAGGGCTTTATGGTTTCTAGACCCTTCACCATTTTGGTTAGACTCCTCTGGACACATTCCAGATTCTTAACATACATTTTCCAGAACTGGACACAGGATTCCAGGTGAGGTCTGACCAGGTGAGGTCTGCAGCAAATTGCTGAGTGGCCCCTAAAGGTCTTATGGGCCACATGAGCTCCTGGGTCCATACTTTACCTACACTTTACTCTTTGGAATGCTCATACTTCTGTATACCGGTTGCTGTGGAACATGAGGGTGTTATTGCCATCAGGTCTTGCTTGCACCCTTCCTGCTGGGGTGTTTTGCAGTCATAGTGGGGAACAAGATGTTGGACAAGGAAGGACGTTGATCAGTTCCAGCTGAATTCTTTAATATTTGCATCTAAATACATCTAAGGAAGTAGATTGAAGTCTACGAAAGCGCATGCTGCCAATTTCTTTCTTTCAGTTAGTCTCAAAGGTGCTACCAGATCCCTCTACATACTGATTCTACAGACTAACACAGCTATATCTTTGAATTCTATCTTTAATATTTGTGTATTACTTTTTTAAAAAAGCAAAAGCAAAAGAAAAGAAAAGCAAGTGTTGCAGAAACTGCCATCACTTTCCAGTGCTTTCTCTTCCAGGTCTCATTGTCCTTGGACGTTCTCTCCATTTCAAGACATGGTGAGTGAACCACGGGGTGCTAGTCATGCCTAAGAGCATTACCCTACAAGGATGGAGAGTCAGGGTGCAGCAGGTGGAGTCTTTCAGAAGGAAGGTTTTGTAAAGGGAGAAGGGAGGGATCTGAGGACTGGAGCCTTGCCTTTCTCTGACTCAAGGGATTGTGCCAGCTAAGGTCAGAACAGACATGAAGCCTGAAAAGAACCACCTGGCCCTGGAAGGAAGCGGTTGGATCCATTCAGTCTGATGTCCTGCTGAGTGGGACTGTTTATGAGCCGAGATGTGGCTTTTGTGCCTGAGGAGGGCTTGCACCCATGGCTCTTGTCTCGCAACAGTTTATGGGGAAGGAAGTCTAATCAGCTGCAGATAAACAGCTCGCAGTGTGCAAGATAGCTGCCCTGAGCTTGCTACACAGAAAGGAAATATTTCCTTCGGAGAGTTGGAGTTTTGGACAATACTGGACCCTGCAGTCTGGTCTGGGAGAATGTGGGAGCTCTTTGCAGTATCATACAAGCGGAAGATGTGTCCCAAAAGTCATCCAGCTCCCCCCTTTCAATGTGTTAGGTGCAAAACTAAGAAATAATATTCAAAGATACAGCCATGTTAGTCTGTATAATCAATATGTAACGATACCTTGTAGCACTTTTGAGACTAGCTGAAAGAATAAAGTTGGTAGCATGAGCTTTCGTAGACTTAGGTTTACATCCTCAGATGTGTTTGGACCAAATGCATCTGAGGAAGTAGACTGAAGTCTAGAAAACCTCATGATGCCAACTTTGTTCTTTCAGATAGTCTCAAAGGTGCTGCACAATCTCTTTGCGTAGGAAAATATGTTAGAAGAGTATATGAACATAATACATTCCCTTTTAGATCATGCTGAAGACCAATGAAACCCATGATACTGTTGAGATAGTGGCCAGTTAGTTGTCTATGGAAAGTGTGAGTGCAACAGCCAACATGTACCTGGTAACTTTTTGTAGTGCAGAATCATACAATCCTTGATTCTCTACATACAAAGACACAGTTTTTGGGAAGAGTGCAAGGAGGTCTGTGATTTGGGGGAAGGAAAAGTAGACCCGCATCTACATTGCAGAATTAATGTAGTTCGACACCACTTTAACTGCCACAGTTCAATGCTATGGAATTTTAAGATTTGTTGTTTTGTGAAACATTTAGCCTTGTCTGCCAGAGAGCTCTGGTGTCACAATGAACTACAAATCCCAGGACTCCATAAGATAGAAGTTAAAGCGGTGTCAAACTGCATTACTTCTGCAGTGTGGAAGCAGCCCATCATGTATTTGTGGTTTTGGATGCTTTGCTGTGGCATCCAGGTGAAAATTGCCAGAAAATGTATGAAAATGTTTAATGAGGGGAGGGATCAGGAGGCTTTATCCCTTTCGCCTGCGGATTTCAACCTTCCTCCAAATACTGTTTGGGGGCTGCTTGTAGTTCACAGGCCAAAATTTTCCCATCCATCTATTATAGGGTTCAATGGTCCAGCTTCATCCTTTCCTTTCCTTGGGAAAAAAAAAAGAAAAAGACAATACAATAATTAAAACTAGTTTTTTTTTAAAAAAAGCAGTAAATTACAAATACTATGGATGACATATGGTAGGTTAGAGGAAAAAATAGCACCTAAATTCCTTGAAGGCATGGGATCCCATCTGATCTCAGAATTTAAGTAGGTCTGGTTAGTCCAGTCAATCCTTCCCATTTGTGTTTTTCACTTTTGCAGATTTGATCATTCATGGATTTGGTTAATATGTTCTCTCAAAAATTTCTAGGTCTTCCAGTGTGACTCTGCTGGATGTTGACCATAAAGTCACACTGGAGAACCTAGAGATTCCTAGAGAAAACACTTCTCTTAGGCTTCTGTAGGTCCTCCAGCATGGTTCTATGGTCAACCTCTGGTGGATGTGGACCATAGAGTTTCACTGGAGGACCTAGATATTGCTAGAGGTGTTGTCTCAGGTTAAAAGAATTTTTTTTTCATTTGAAGTATTTCCACTTTCACAGGGGCCCCTAACTCCAGCGAATGTGAAGGGACCACTGTACTTGGAAAGCAGTCCACCAAAGAATACCAGGAGCTGTAGCCTATATTTCAGAGGAAGACCATGGCAAACCACTTTTAAGTATTCCTTGCCTAATAAAATCCTATGAAATCCATGGGGTTTGCCATAAGTTGACCAGTGACCCGAAGGTGCACACACACAGAGAGACATACAGGACAAAGTTTATATATATTTAGAACAAAGAACAATGTAGCTGAAATAGACTTTTAACCAAGGAGATCTCCCCACAGATTGTTATGTGTTGACAGTGGGGGATAAGATGCATCATCATTATTAACTTAATTAATAAAAGGATTATGGACTTCAAAAATGTTTTGTGGCTCTCTTTGTTCCTTCACTCATGAATCTGAGCTAGCAGTTTTTCCAGGAGTGCTAAATACCTTGCTCTTATTCTTTCACTGAACTATAGATAGTTCATTAGCATTTTTCCAATTCAGGCCAGTTTCTAGTCTTGCTAAGCAGAGATAAATGAGAAGATTTTTATGCAGGGGAAACATTAAATATTTTCCAACAATACAGAAGCAAGATTCAGCGCTGGTGACAATTCTGTTCTGCAAACAGGACAGAACGTGTGGCCAGATCGCTGCCAATTTGAAGTGAATGAGGATTTTTTAAAATTAGTGTAGACAACCTCTAAGCCTGCTGGGAGTTGCAGTTCAGCAAAATCTGGAGAGCCGCCCAGTGGGTGTGTCCTGAATACTTCGAAACCACGAAACAGAGGAGTCACCAAACTAGTTATGAATTCTTCCAACTGGACTGTGGAACAACCAAAGAGATCACAGAGCTAACAGAGATCATGGTCTTTCCAACTCAAAATTTGAATCTATTGATCACAGAGTACAGTTGGCCTTCTGCATTTGCAGCTTTGACTTTTGCACATTTGATTATTTGCATTTTTGATTAATATGTTTTCTCCAGGAATCTCTAAGTCCTCTAGTGCAATTCTGCTGGAAGATGACCATAGGATTATGCAGGAGAACCTAGATGTTCCTAGATAAAACACTTCTCTAGGGCTTTGTAGGTCCTCCAGCATGATTCTATGATCAACGTCTGGCAGATGTTGACCACACAGTTGCATTGGAGGACCTGGAGATTCCTATAGAGATGTTCTCTTAGTTAAAAAGAATAGTGTTTTTATTTGTAATTTTTCCACATTCATGGGGGTCCTTCACCCCTAACCCCAGTGAATGTGGAGGGACCACTGTTGTTTTAAAACATTGTATTTATGGGGGAGATACACCCCAAGTCAAATTAAACTGGAGTAGTTCAGACATAACCCAGGCAAATTAAATCATGTTAGAAATAAATGGGATTGTTTGATTAGCAAGCAGAGTTGCGATCAGTGTACTGTATAAGATACTGTTTTGGTAGGCAAGCTTGGCTTTTATTGTGTGATGCCTCATTCAGTCATTTTTTTTTCTAGGGTAGGGACAATGTCCAGAAAACACAGGTTAAAATTTTATTCAAAGACATATAGCCATGTTAGTTCATTGCAGCATAAAGAGATATAAAGGAATCCTGTAGCACCTTTGAGACCAACTGAGAAAAAGACACTCCAAGTATAAGGTTTCATGGACATTTCTTCATATGCAAATTCTACTGTAAATTTCTTGTCTAAATTCTTGCCTAAATTCTGTAGGAAGGTACTCTGTATCAGCAACTAAGTTAAGTAAACTTAGCAGGTTGGGCAAAAAATACAGTCATGTCAATAGTGTCAGAATTGTTATGAAGTAGTGACAACTCTGGACACCAGGATTCAGATTCTGGCTTGGCCATATAAACCAACTAGGTGACAAGTCATCCTCTCTCAGCCTTAGAGAACCATAGATTCATAGAACCATAGAGTTGGAAGGGACCACAAAGGGCCATCCGGTCCAATCTCATTCTGCCATACGGAAGACACAATCAAAGCACTCCTGACAAATGGCCATCCAGTCTCTGTTTAAAAACCTTCAAAGAAGGAGACTCCACCACGCTTCGAAGCAATGTCTTCCACTGTCAAACAGCTTTTAATGTCAGGAAGTTCCTTCTAAAGTTGAGCTGGAATCTCTTTTCCTGCAGTTTGAATCCATTGTCTATGTCCTAGTCTCTAGAGTAGCAGAAAACAAACTTGCTCTATCCTCAATATGACATCTCTTGAAATATTTAAACAGGGCTATCATATTGCCTCTTGAACTTCTCTTCTCCAGGCTAAACATCCCCAGCTCCCCAAGTCTTTCCTCAAAGGGCTTCATGATTTCTAGACCTTCCACCATTTTGGTCACCCTCCTCTGGACATGCTCCAGCTTGTCCACATTATTCTTGAATTTTAGTGTCCAGAACTGGACATAGTATTCCAGGTGGGGCCTGACCAAAGCAGAATAGAGTGGCACTATTACTTCCTTTGATATAGACACTATACTTCTATTGATGCAGCCTAGAATTGTATTGGCCTTTTTAGCTGCTGTATCACACTGTTGACTCATGTTCAACTTGTGGTCCACTGGGACTCCTAGATCCCTTTCACATGTTAAGCCAGGTATCCCCCATCCTACATATATGCATTTCTGCATTTCATTTTTTTCTACTAAGGGCAGTACCTTACATTACTCCATGTTGAAATTCATTTCGTTAGTTTTGGCCCAGCTTTCTAATCTATCAGGATCATTTTGATCTTCTCCTCTAGGGCATTAGCTACTCTTAATTTGGCGTAATCTGCAAATTTGATAAGCGTGCCCTCTATTCTTTCATCCAAATCATTGATAAAGATGTTGAATAGCACTGGGCCCAGGACAGAATCCTG